>NC_056733.1:770636971-770644471 GCF_019279795.1 Protopterus annectens
CCCACAAACACAACACCTGGCAGAGAGCATAGTGGAGGTGGGTGCTACCCATACAATGGCAGAGGAGTGTGCAGGTAAGGTCACAGGGCACATCAGTAGACCACTGATGCATATCCATCCACATCTGTAGAGTTAGAGCATGCATATGTGAGATGAAATATATATATATATATGTTCTGTTGCTGCATTGTAGTAATAAACAGACGTGCATAATCTGTAGTATTGTGGGCTTGTACTGTTGATGTACTGTAATGCTGCACCCACCCTGTACCAATGCCACAGGTGTGTCTAATGGCATCACATCTCTCACATGATTATGTAGGTTCCCTCTGGTATACCTCCAGGGCAGAAACCTGTAGCTGGTGAGTATGGTGTTTGTTCAGGTTTGCCAATACACTGGTCATGTTATGACCATGGTATATTCCATGCACACATTTAACACACCTTCCCATAATGCATGCTGTTCATGTTCATGTATTGTTGCTGTTAACTGCTCTGCATCACAGTCGTCACCATGATGGTGCATCTGCAGGGTATATTAGACTCCTGCAATATAACTAACATCCTGTCATTGCAAAAAGTATGCACAGAGATGAACATAATGGTGGGACAAATAGTCCACAGTAGGGACATGTCTGAAACATCACCCTTATACAGTGCTACAACAGTGTATATACCAGTATTGCAATGGCAACTGTTACAGATCTTTACTACAGCATATCACAGTACTGCAGTCCACAACCCTTACAACCTGCAATGTGGTCCTAACATGAGCAATGATTGTGTAATATGGAATCCTATGTTAGGACAGCAAATATGGGGAATACATACCTTCACAAACACTGGAAGCATATGTGTGCATACACTCCAGATAAAATATAGTGGAGACAGCTGTTGAGGTACTGACAGCATACATTCTTCATGAGTATGGACCTTCCAGCAAGTACAGGTCCCCAATGTCACACCAGTAAATGGTCTGTTGTCCAAGATGTTTGGCCATCAAATGTGCCCACTTACCTGCAACAGAGGCAGCTGTGGCTTGCACACATCTTACATGGCATGGCATGGAGCCCATACCCAACAGGAAGCACCCAGGAGTTGGACATGTAGCCATACCTCACCATTGCATATACAATGGCAAACAGTGCAGACAGTTATGTATGTGGTGAGGATGTATGGGACAGGATTAATGCAAAAAATAAACAGATGGCCATCCAAGACAGATGATGTCACATGTAGCAAACTGATCATGCAGGCTGCCTAGTAACATGCCACAACACTGAGGGAGTTGCAGGAATGTCAAGCAAGTACTAGCTGTGCAGTACCCATGTCAGCAATTGCCTGGACTCTGCATATGTGTGGCCCATGGGTTAGGGTGATCAGATGGGACAGTTGTACCACAGGAAATGTCAGCCAGGCCTCTCTGCAGGTAGCATATGCATAACAGAAAAGGTCCCCAAATGGCATGTGTTGCAATGTGTGCTGGTGTACCAAGACCACATTGGAAACCTACAGACAATTTCAAGTAAGATACATGTGCTGCACAACCAACACCTCATCCCACCTCAGACCCACCATCCCCATCTGTACCTTGCTGGTGCCAATGTACACCTGTATGTTTGCCATTCATTAGCTGGGACTAGGCTAGCACACATGGTGTTCAGTGTTTGGGACACTGCAAAATGACACACATGTGTAGGCCATAGTTGTCAAGCATCTGCAAAAAGGCTGAGGTTGGGGAGGGAGTGTCATCATGACACAACATTGCAATGAAGCAGAGATCCAAAAGACACTATGAATGGCTGTATCTGCACACAGTCAGGGTCAGGAACTGTGGCAGACATAACCCTGACTCCACAGCAATATTGATGGCAGTGTGTGACCTCCAAGGGATGTGCACATGAGTTGACATTGAAATCATGCAGAGTTGGGGGACATTTGTAGGGCAGACTGACCAAATACTGGGAAATGCAGATGGCTCATGCTAGTATACCCCTGCCAGGAATAGTGACTGCTGTAGTACACATAACAGTAGGTGCAAAAAAACATCATGATAAGGGCGTGCACACATATACAACAACAAAGTGTATGCATCTCATTCAGCATCTGCACAACTAACACATTTGGTTGACACTGCATTTGATTGTACAGGTCATATGTCACATATCAGGTTTGTGTAATGTTAACATATGCAGTAATGTGGTCCCATGGCATATCAAGGAAGAGGGCATCTTATCAATAAGGGTGTGTACACTCCCCATAGCCTTGGTAAGGTTTGAAGGTTGTCATTGTAATTGTATCGTATTGGTCATACATGCACCACTGATGATGAGATCTGTAAATCAGACATCAGGCATTCACAAATGACATCTGTCCACATATTATCCTAGGTATGTGTCTGAAAAACACATAGGGACTGTGAGCAGCAGTGCAAACATAACTGACACAGTAATACACATTCAGCAATGGTTGGTACACCTGTGAGATGTGGTGCACAGTACATGCCAGGGTGTCGAACAGGTGCACAGCAATACTGTGTACATGGGTGCAGTATGTTCCAGGGGAAGGGGCATGACCTACTAACACAACCCATGCATCACAGAGATGTATAATGTTGCTAGCAGGGATTGACTATAGCTGCACTGCATGCTCTTGAGTGCCATATGTCATGCATGTTGACAGATGGGTAATGGGAGGCCTTTGTGTAATATCTTTGTGCAACCTCACCTGTAAGTGTGTGTGTGGGTGGGTGGGGGTGGGGGGTATTTTGTCTGTAAGTGCAATCTGGTGGAGTGGAGGAAGGTTGATGTATGTAAGATGTGTGTGTATGTGTGTGTGTTTGTGTGTGTGTCCATGTATGCACGTGTGAGTGTGGGGTTATTCATACCTCTCGACTTCTCTTTGAAATTGTGTAGTACATGGACATGGACAGACACATGAGACACCAGGAATACTTGTCTGACATGTAATCTCAAGACAGCTGATAGTATAATAAGGTCTGTAGCATGGAACATGCACTGGGAGGGATACTAGACACCAGGGATATTGTTATAATTGAAATCAGCAGAAAGGTGAACGAATACCCATGTATGCAGCGCTACAGATGCATTGGGGAATTACTAGACAACAGCAGAGAGTATTTCCAAATATTTCTGTAGTCTACATAAAAAGTTAATAGAGCAACAGATCTTGCATCTACTGAACAATAGTTATGTTTGACAGTCCAGTGGGTGACATTATTGAGTTACTGTAGTAGCCCCTAACATATGGTGGCCATGCTCAAGATGTCTGGACAAACCCGGGATGAACACTGGATGACAGCAGGGAGTCTTTGAAAATCCAACTCCAATTAAGTCAAAGTGGTAATAGAGTAACAGGTCATGTTTTGTGATTACTTTTCTAGGCAATTAGAAGAATGATACGTTAATGACTGGTATTAATGGCAGTAAGTTTTCAAGACTGATGCAGGATGGGGAACTTAAGAGAATAAACTAGGGTCAGTCTGTGAACTCAGGGACATGTAAGTATTATGGTTGAATGTCAGGGTGTGTGTGTGTGTGTGTGTGTGTGTGTGTGTGTGTGTGTGTGTGTGTGTGTGTGTGTGTGTGTGTGTGTGCTGTTAAGCAATGACATACAGGTCTTAAAGTGCATTTCTTGTTTTCCGCTCACAGGTGGCGAGGTGGGTCAGGGTCCATCCTGCAGGCAATCTGATGTTGGTGTCCATAAAGACACTGAACATGATGATAGGTGTGTTGAGACACAGGCAGGGGTGTCAGAGGCCAAAACTTCACCATTGTTTGATATCCCGCTGTTATCCACCCTGTCCATGCACACAATCACAGTGCCTATACATACCCCATCAACAGTGGCCAAAGCAGAGACAGTTGTGGTTGGGGCAGGGAACAGGACAGTGTGGTATCTATGGCACATGTGTCTGGACACAGCAGCCATAGCCAGATGTCTGGCAGGGTATCACATAGGCAGATGTACAGGGGTGCTTGTTGCAGGGCTGCTGGTCATCATACGCCTGGCAGAAGTGCAACATTTGGTACCACCAGACTCATGTTTCAGGCTGTCATGGAGGTGCAGGCACATGTGGAACTGTACACCAGACAGGCTCTGAGGCTGCAGAGTGCAACTTCTTCAGCTGTTACTGCCAACATCCGTGTCTTGCAGGTGCCCTCCGTTATTATACAGAGGTCATGGATAGATGGTGGGGTGAGATGGTGAGGCTCCTCAACCATGGATTGTCCATGCTTGAGCATGTGGTGGGAGTGGTGCTACAGCCACATGGACATAGGCCAGCAACACCAACAGCTGGAGGTTGACGTGGACATGCAAGGACACCAAGCTGCTCCTGTAGTGGCAGTACCAGCCCCAGCACTACAGGGGGGTGCTGTCCACACCACACCACATAAGGCCACATGTACATGGCCCTGGCCAGTCCCAGGAGGGACCTGATTCCAGCAGACATATGTCTCATCAGGGGAGAGTACCATATCATGACTTGTACCTGGATGTGCCTGTCGAACCCCTGTGGGCACAGTTCTCATGTCCGTGGCCGGAGGCAGTGAACTGCACACTCTGTGAGGTATGGTCTGCAGCTGTCCAACAAATGCCTGTATAGGGCAGCCACATGGCAGTACTACATGCATGCATACTCACACACAATACAAACACAGCTTGGGAAACCCTATACCTACACACACCACATCACCACAGCTATATCAGTAATTAAAACCCCCTCACTTACACACATGGTGTCAAACGCATGGCTCAGCCTGGGTCTCTAGCAAACCAACAGCATACCCTGTGCATATGATGATACCTGTGCCACATCCCGGTCATCCATAACATCAATGCAGGGACAGGCTAATATGGTTCTGATGCACACAGTAACTGTACTATGGTGTGCCAATGTACTACTGTGTAACATGTTGTCAGCAGTAAAGTTTAATGCTTACATGTTAGGAAGTGTAGCTGTCCAGCCATGATGCATTATGGCTATTATTAACACCGAGTGATTGTGGCCTCCATAATGTAATCCATTTGTGTTGTAGGTGTCCATGTGTCAGCAGGAGGATGGTCTGCTGTCGTATCCTACAAGGGGTATGGCACTGTGGTGACACCTTGGCTGTGCCATTTCCTGGGTACAGGTCAACACATGTCACAGGTCTGTATAACAGTTACTGCCTGTGCTACATGGCTGATAGGTCTGGTGGTGGTGTATACAGGTGAGTGCATGGTGGCTGCTGTTAGCAGTCCTTCTACAGTGGACAATGGTAAGTGCATTGGGTGGTACACACCACATGTTTGTGTATAACACACACAGAGGCTTTGGTGTTGATGCAATACACAGAGAATACTGTAAACATGGATGCATGTACCTGTGCAAGGAACACATTGTAGCCTATGTAATTCCACCAAGCCAGAATAGGCACACCAATACATTGGGGAATAAGCAGTTTGCTAGTTTAATATCACTGTTGATGGTACTGGCAGGGTATATGTCCCCTTCCCAATGTAGTGCAATCCTAAACTCGGTAAACATATGTGTGCTGGTGTGGGTGGCACACCCCTACCTTTTGGAGGGTGTGAGGTGCTGTAGAACCACAGATAGTGTGATAGACAACTACCTAACCTGTTAACATAAACTGTACAGTATTACAGCCAGCTAAGCGAGGCGATACACTCGACACTAACTGCAATGATGGTGGCTGTGTCCACAACAGCCACAGCCAGCTATGCATACCAACCTCAGTATCACTGCACACCTATACAGTAGGGAAGAGGCGATTTACACATCTAACACTAGTTGTGATGGAATGTATGTCCACAGGATGATACCTGTGAAATGTTAGCATATGCCAGGCAGTTCTCAGATAGATGACCTCCTGGGACATGTACATTCTGCAAACTGAAGTAGATTCCTTCACATACACACACACTCTTATGTGGCAACACTGGGACTAGACCCCTACCTAGGTATGTAGTGCTACTGATATATGTGGCTTTAATTGTAGCTTTTAGGATGAGGTGCGTTCCAGGTTACATGTTACATGAAGAATATCCCCAGGCATATACAGTATGATAATGGAGACTGTACTGGTTGTTTATGGACAATACAAAGTGTGACATACCGTTATATACACATAGACAAACACATAATCAACAACACATCTGAGAGACCTGGGCCTATCAGCGCTAACTACCTTGTCAGTGTGTCCATTGTGTTACAGGTAAGTTGCACACAGCACATGCATCACTGGGCTGGATAGTGTTATAAGCTACCTGTATGTTTGATGGTGACAGTGGTCTACATACAGTGAGACATGGTGTAAAGACAGTATACACAGCACCCACACCCCACTGTGCATATTGTACGCACTGAAACCCATGATAACACTCTGACATACCCACCATCACACATTGACCAGGACTGCAATACAACCCCTTGTCCATCCCAGGAGTGCTACTACAGGGATATGCATCTAATGCATATGCCACAAGCATAGTAGGGTGATGCATTGTCATGCCTCTCCTATGGTCAGCAACATCACTATCCCTAATACTGAGTGGCAATGCATATTGTAATAGGAGAATGTAGCCTCAGAATGCTGCACCCTACACACACACACACACACACATACACACACACACACACACACACACACACACATATCTATATATATATATATATATATATATATATATCTATATATATATATATATATATATATATATATATATATATATATACACACACACACACACACACACACACACACACACACACACACACATACACACATTTGCCAGAGCTCAGTGGGTATCCCATGCCTATCAACCCATTTATACAACAGTATTGTGCTGGTACCGTAAGGTCCAGGTAGCCCTTAGGGAGAAGAGCATAACAAGGTACATGTAATGTCCGGTACAGCAGCAGCAGCCATGTCAAATATGGCAATGGGGGTCCGGTCAATGTAAAGGGCCTTAGGGTATTCGCAACTACAGGTCTATGAACACACAGACAGTGATATTCTCAGTAATGCACACATACATGTGTGTCAGTACTGGAGGGCATCGGTGCAGGTGTCCATAGGTGTGTACCAGGGTATTCTTCATGGAGAGATGGGAAGTGTAGGGGATGTGTGTACAGTGGTATCATGCCACCTGCCATGTGCCAGCAGGCCATCTATCAACAGATACCACTGGGGTAATCCTCAGGGTGAGAGTGACATGCATCAGCCAATCATCTGGGAGCTTCTTGCAGAAGGCCAGTGAGGTGCTCCAGTTGGTATGTATGCAACATGTATTACATAATATGGTCAGCATCTGTCTTGGAGACCTGTACCCAAGCATGTTCTGTTGACTTTGGTAGTGTAGTTATGGTATCCATGGCATGTGGTGGATACAGGGTGTGGATTCCTATCTGTGGCATTCATAACACAGCTGGGCAGACATGTCCATGTCAGTCAAGCATAGATTGCCTGTAAGTAT
>NC_056733.1:770649471-770714471 GCF_019279795.1 Protopterus annectens
ACACACACACACACACACACACACACACACACACACACACACACACACACACACCGACACAGGTTTGCCAGTACTCACATGCATGGGTGAATTGCTTCACAGGTGTGTAGTGGTTGACTGTGCCAGAAGGCTGTACAAGGCTTGGTAAAGGGTATATCTTAGCATCAGGCCATATGACAATGGTCTGAAGTGTGGCTCAGAGGTGTAGTCTCTGGACTGGCCCACACAGGTGGGTATTGTATTCACCATCCACTGATTTGGCTTACTATTGGTGGCCAATGCTGTGCAATGCTTGCTATGTATGTGTTCCATATTCCATAACATGGACAGTGTCTGCAATGTGCACACATCCTACATGCATGTTCTGTGACATGTGGAAGTGTGCCTGGGGTGTCTGGGGCATGTTGTGTAGAAAGATTGTCATCATCTGATGTGCCATTCCTGGCCTCATGTGGTGAGAACTGGCAATGGAAACCAGGTTGACCCTGCACCTACAATGACAGCATGATACAGGTATTCACTTGTGTCAGTGGCATCTGTGCATACAGGGCATGTGTATAAGGCATGGTATTTCCTTTGTGGGTTACATTTGCTGACTGTACAGTTGTTGAAGGTGTCCAGTGGGGAACATAGCAAAGGACCTCTGTATGCAATGATTTGGCTATTGTAGGTATGGGGAAGGGTGTCATGTCCTCTGCAGTCCACTGCAATCACACCATGTTTACTATCTGTGAGCAATATGCAGGGAACAACCAACATAGTGGTTGTTGCCTAGCCAAGTGTGTTTGTGTATGAGACATGGGTGGAGAATGTTGTCTGGGTAATACAAGGGTTGCCTATATTGTTCCCCAATCCATGATGTCACATGTAGGGGTATGGAATGTCTACACCAGCCTCTCTGCTGTTTGACATTTGTTGTCCTTGTAAGGTGGACATTGTGACATATAATAGGCCCACCATATAAGAAATTTGCAAAATACACTCTATAATGAGTCCTGTTATTACACACTCACAGCTACCTCCAAGCAGGATACTAATGACAAACACACACACACACACACAGAATCTCAAAGTTGCCATGTCTTGGATTAGAATTCCGATCCATTACATCACACTATAGCATTATGCAGTTATAGCACGTGCCATGGAGCTTACTGGGCTACTCTTTTCCCAAAGGTGTATTTCAAGGTGAATGACATCAGCAGGCTTTTCAACGTAGGGCAATGGAAGTTGTAGTTCATAGGTTCATAGGTTCATACTAGGCTATCTGCCCTAGGGCATTTATAAGCCTAGCCAGAGTGTGTTTGGCTTTCGCCACCCATTTTAAATTAATTTTGCTATGCGTTTTTTGAGGTTAGTATACTGTGCCTCTGTCTAACAGTGACACAGAAGTGATAGCCGGGGTAAACCTACGATCTCCCATCCACTCATCAAGATTCCTCTTGAAGAGAGTCAATGTGGGACTCTGCCTAACCTGGTCTGGGATTTTATTCCAGAGTGAAGGGAGCCTCTGGGTTATGAATCTGTCCCTCCAGCATGTCCTATTTATTTCAGTGCTGAGGTTCAAGTCTCTCGAGCGCCAGTAGTGACTGTGAATGGCCTCAAAAGCATTGATCCCTACATAGGCAAACAAACACACACACACACACACACACACACACACACACACACACACACACACACACACACACAGTTTTATAGTTGCCATGTCTAGGATTAGAACTCCTACCTAACTAGTACATCAAACTACAGCACTATGCAGTTATACCACGCACCACAAAGCTTACTGGGTTACTCTTTTCCCAAAGGTATGCTTTACAGTGAATGACATCAGCAGGCCTGCCAGAGTAGGCCAATGGAAGTTGTAGTGATTGTGAATGGCCTCAAAAGCATTGATCCCTGCACAGACAAACACACTTTTTCAATGTTGCCATGTCTGAGATTAGAACTGCTATCTAACTAGCACATCACACTACAGCATTATGCAGTTATAGCACACGCTATGTAGCTGTCTGGGTTACGCTTTCCCCAAGGGTGTATTTCAAACTGAATGACATCAGCAGGCTTGCCAAGGTAGGGCAATGGAATGTGTAGTTCATAGGTTCATAGGTTCATAGGTTGGTACTAGGCTATCAGGCTTAGGGCATATACAAGCCTAGCCATGACAAATCCCTGGCTATTTCTTTCCACAATATACTCCCCTGGACCCCTGTGTAGCAGGGAGACTGACGTGATCCCAGGGGTGAATGTCCTATCTCCCATCCAATCTTCAAGATTCCTTTTGAAAAGGACCAAAGAGGCACTCTGTTTGACATGTATGGGCAGTCTATTCTAGAGTCTGGGGAGTCTCTGGGTCAGGAGCCCACCCCTCCAGCATGTTGTGTTCATCGTGATGAAAAGGCTTGGATTCCTTGAGCATGTGGCTCTAAGGGATTGTGATTTCTTTAAGTGTAGCATGTCCAACAGCTCTGGGTTTGACATGGCATTGTATGTTAAGCAGAGATTGCCTCTGAGTAGACAATATGTGACAAAGTATAGCTGGATGATTTTCAGATGGTCAGCATAGGGCATCTGCTTTAGGCCTGTGATTCTTTTAGTGAGGTATTTCTGCAGCCTTTCTAGTTGTTGCAGATGTCTTGAGAGGTACATACCAAATGGGGCATTGTATTCTATACTGGGTCTACTGAGAGATGACTACAGTGGGACAATGGCCTCCTTTTTCTGGATGAAAAGCCCTTAGTGATGAGGTGTGTGACATAGGCGAATTTCCTGACTGTTGTGGTGATGTGGTTATCGAAGGTGAGACCACTGTCCATCTGTGTCCCTAAGTCTCTTATCACACTTTCGGTGTTTAGTGTACTGCCACCTATGTGGTACTTCACAGGTACATGTCCCTTCCCAAAGGGGATAACTATACATTTCTTGGCATTGAGCTTGAGGCCATGGCTCTGGCACCAAGCATCTCTTTCTGTAAGGCCCTTTTGTAGAATATCCACATAATTTGAAGATTCAGTATTGGCTCCCAATTTGCAGTCATCTGCAACCTTTGTAGCCAGAGTCCCTTAGTGTTGGCCTGTATTTCAGAGCAGTAGATGCCAAACAAGAGCGGTCCCAGGACTGAACCCTGAGGTACTCCAAATGTCACTTGTCTGGGGCTGGATTTGGAGTTGCCTACTTTTACAGTGTGGGTTCTGTCAGTACGGCAGTTGACAGGTGATGTAGGGATTAATGGCCAGCTTAGTACATTTATCTATGATTCCAGATTAGGGGATGGTGTCAAAGGCCTTGGCGAGGTCTGGATAGGCTGTGTGAACTGCCTTACCCTCATCCACAGCTCTGGAGACTGATTCAAAGATGTCAATCAGGTTCAGGAGACATGATCAGCCCTTCACAAACCAAGCCTGGTTGGGGTCCAATGTTTTCAGTTTGCCAACATCTTTTTTTACAAGTTCCATGATAATACATTCCATGGCTTTGCAGATCAGGCTCATCAAACTGCTGGAGTGGTAGTTACCAGGATCCAAGGTGGATCCCTCCTTGTGGACTGGGATAACTGCAACTGTGTCCCACTCAGTGGGCACAAAGCCTGAGGTGTGGCTATGATTAAACATGGCACGTAGGTGAGGTGCCAGTTCATTTTGTAGTTCATGTAGTACACAGCACGGGATGTTGTCTGGTCCCATGGTGCTGTTTTCTTAGCTCTATAGAGTGTGTTTTTACCTGTGTAGCAATTATTACCAGAATCTGGAAATCTTTCAGTATTGAGATGGGCCCTTTAGGAGGTGGGAGGAGGTGCAGTTGGCACTGAATCGATCTGCCAGGATATTGGCAATATCCTTGGGATCAGTATATTTAATGCCATCCTGTTGTAGCTCAAAGCAGATCTGAGCATTGCCATTTATATGTCTGACATAGCTATAGAACGGCTTGCAGTTGTCTTTGGAATCTTTGGCTATATTATGTTTGTAACTAGCTTTGGATCTCAGCTTCTTACTGAGACTGGTAAGGGAGTATTTTGCATCCTGGGAATTTCCTCTTTTTTGCAACAGTTTCTTCCTTTTGTTGTAAAGTTTGTTTATGGCAGTGAACCACCACATTGGCTTCCTTTTCTTGGTGGAGAGCATCTTGGTTCTATTTTAAATGGCACGATTCTCGCACAAGTGGATGTACTCATACAGTGCCTTAGTGTAGGATTCAGCAGTCGATCTTTCAGTTCCCATCTGCATGGATGTCGTGATGTTTATCACATCTGACATGTGTAGCTTGAAGTTGGCTTTGGGGACGTGTTTTACAGAGGTTTCCTTACTGGGTTGTAGGGGAGGGATGTGGATGTTAAGGGTGATTAGCTTATGGGAAGACCTGACCACCGATGGGGTGACCATAGGTGTGGAGCATTGATTTCCCATGCTGGTAATGACCAGGTCTAGGATATTGGAGCCCTTGGTGGGACTATGGGTTACTTGATCCAGAGCAATGGGAATTATGACTTCAAAGAACCGTTGGGCACACATGTTGGTACACATGTAGTTTTCCCAACTAATGGCAAGGTAGTTGAAATCATCCAGTATTAGGGTATCTTGGGGCATGGTGGGGCATCTGTAGAAAGCTATACAATTTGGGTTGCAGTCTTACATAGTGTTAGTTGCACTGGGAGAATATCAGATGCATTGACTTGGGCAAGTAGCCTGGTGGTTTGAACATCCTTGGTAAATATGGACACTCCTCCACCTTTAGTGTTTTGGTCCCGGTTTGGTGGCTGACAGGTTTGGTAAGAGCTGCACCTGGTATTGTAGGGGTGCTCTCTGGAGCCTTGGATCATGTCTCTGTTACTGCACATGTATCGATGTTCTCCATATTTTAGGAGTGCCTAGTGACTGTGAATGGCCACAGAAACATTGATCCCTACACACACACATACACACACACACACACACACACACACACACACACACACACACACACACACACACACACACACACACACACACACACAGAGTTTCACAGTTGCCATGTTTGGGATTAGAACTCTTACCTAACTAGTACATCACACTACACTATTACACAGTTATAGGACGTGCTGCAGAGCTTACTGGGCTACTTCTTCCCCGCATGTGTATTTCAAAGTGAACTGTACCACATTTGGAATATACATTTACACCTAACTTTTATGCAACGTGTAACTCTAAGAATTTAATATATTTAGCTACCTGTGTTGCATGCGAGGCGTATTATGTAGGGTTAACATCTAGGAAGTTAAAAGATCGCATCTATAACCATAGTTATGATATGAGGAAAATGATCTTAACAAATGCTTTGGCCAAACATAGGTATGCGTTCCATGACCATGATTTTAAATTTAGGGTACTACAGATAGTAAATGAAAGTAAACGCGAAGGCGATAACATGGGCTACTTAGAACTGGTTGAATTAAATTGGATTCTAAGGCTGAGAGCACATATTGAACCAGGGCTAAATCAGGCAGTAAGTATAAAGCCAGTATTGGCTAAGCGCAGATGAATTATGAGTATTGGTTTCTATTAATAACAATATACTACAACATTTGAAATGTTTTTAAACATATATAGCTAGTTTCTACGAGCGTTTTTTGATATGCTGGATATTGTGTCTTATTATGCAATTTTGATTCCTTATGCTGTGTGTTTTTATATCTGGAACTGTCAAGGAATTGTATATATTTTTAGTTTTAAAGTAATAATTTTTTATATACATGTTTCCGTAAATGCTATTTAATTATGCCAACCTGGAATTTTTAGCGACATATGAATTATAAGATCTAAACTTGGCTGCATAAATTCTGTATTTATATAGTGAATAAGTATTGTATTTAGGCATGTTATAATGACAAGTATTATTTTCATGTTTATTTTTATTATATTTATATTTATATTATATTATTCTATCCTGCCATATTTCATTATGTTTTCTACAAGCTTAATGAATTATGTAGCTTTAAAATGAAACAGTTAAACAGTTGATGAGTTATCTTGACTAAATTGATTAATTGTTTAATTGATTTATTTGATAGGATACTCTGTATATAAATATTGGATAGAATGAATTGATTTACAAACCTGAAGAAGCGTACCTTGGCAGTACGTGAAAGCGCTTGTTCCGACAATAAATATAACATTATTTTTACTATCGTGGTGACTTCTACTTTATTCTGTTTGCTGCTACGTGGATTTCTTTTTTCTGGTAGAAGTCTTTGGATGGTAGTATCCTGCTTGTATTTATTATTCTCGCTGTTCTTTTTGGAATTTTCTACCTTCACACGATGGAAACATCTACAATTGAACTTGACTATAATCCTGGAATTAGGAGCAATGCCAGTGACTGGAATAATATTTTTCATCAACGTGACAATCCACTATTGAACTTAGAATTACATCTTCCTACCATCTCAAGGAAAACAGGTACCGTGGAAAATCTTAAAGAATTTTACAATGGCCTTAGGGAACTTGAAAATTATCTATATAAATTACATAGACTAATTTGGCAGAGAAGGCACTTGGAGGCATGCCTTCATTTCCATGTGATACCTCGAGGCATGCGAATTTTATGCATGCCCACCTATGGAGATAGTCACCCTGAACTTTTGAAAAAAATGGCAACAATTGAACATCGACTTTAGTAATCAATATATAAAACTTTTAATTGATTACTTTACTTCCATTGAAAATGAGTTAGTTATAAAAGTGGAGGCTTTGCATAAAGATCTACTAAATCAATATAAAGGAGAAGTCTATGAGAAAAAACTTGATGCAATGTTTGTACAAGTCATCGTGTATAGTGATAGACTTCAGCAATTAAAATATAAAAAACTACAAAGAGATCATCATGATTTTTTATCCGGACAAATTTTTGTTTGGCCTAAATATGGTGATCAATCCAATGCCCGACAAAATCATCTGCCTCATGCTGATAACAGTACTATTAATGCAATAGACTCTACGGAGTCTTTAAATTCGATCAATGCGGAGATAACGTCATTGTCAAGCACCGGCAAGCAAGATGAGTTGCCAATAGGCGAAACGCCACCACCGAATCAACAAGCTCTAAAGGAACCACTTTCCCTTGGAGCGAGACCAAAACTTGGTACAGGTTTAACTCCAAGTACTTTTTTACCATTACCAGTGGAATACAGAACCAGAGTATCGACGCGGTCCAACAGTCGAGGAAGAAGAAAAAGGAAGTACTCGGGGGAGACCACCGAGGTAAGGAGAAAGAACAGGAATTGAGGCAACTGGTATTTAATTTTCCGAGTCGTGAACTGACTATGCATGAAGGAGATCTTCTGAACAAAGGACTTTCCTTTATTCCATCCCAGGGTAGTAACCTTTCAGAAGTTCTTATTGATTTACGTCTTTTTGTGAGAACTTTAACATTAAAATTACTGTTTAAAGATGCCAACACGCCTAATTCCAATACTGGCGAACAATTTAAATGTAAAAGCATGTTTATACCCACTCTCTTCCCAAATGTTGAATGTTTTGTAAGGTTATGTGAACAAGATTTGTATGATTATTTTTCTGAAGGTAAATCTAAGCAGGTGTTTCATAATTTAAATGTAAATGAGAAGTTTTCACTCAAGAACTTACAGCAGGATGTGAATTTAGTATTTAAACCAGCTGACAAGGGTGGAGGTATAGTGGTAATGGACTCCACCCTATACACTAAATTAATGCTTGATATGCTGAATGATGATGCTGTCTATAAACGTATAGAACATAAGCAATTAATATATATTGTGAAACAGGTCCAAGATACTTTATATGACCTCTTAATGTGCAGACAAATTCCTAAGGAATTATATGAATATTTCCTGGTGGATCCCCCACTTATTCCTGTGATTAAAGGCCTTCCTAAAGTACATAAAGGGGTTTTTCCCCCTCCTTTACGGCCAATAGTATCTGGTGAAAAATGGGCAACTGAGAATATCTCTCGCTATATTGAATCTAAGTTGGGACCTTTAGCCAGAAATATACCTACCATTTTGAAGGATACCCATGGACTATTAAAAGATTTACAGTCTTTAGCTATAGATAATGCTATACCTTCATCAACTATTCTGGTATCATTGGATGTCAAAAATCTTTTTACAACTATTCCCAATGAATATGGGATTGAGGCTATCAGGGAATTTATACATGCAGATGGAACACTTGATAATGCCTCCCAAATGCTGATATGTACACTTTTAGAAATAGTCTTGAATAATAATATCTTTTTATTTCAAGACACTATATATGCACAGACTTGAGGAGTGGCCATGGGCACCCCCTGTGCGAACTCTTATGCTAATCTAGTAATGTACCAGTGGGAATGTAGGTTTTTGTTTGACAGTATATTTTTTAAGCACATTTTATTATATAGACGTTTTGTAGATGATATATTAATACTTTGGAAAGGAGATGATGAATTATTGAGACACTTGGTTCCTTATCTAGAATCTACAACTGACTTCCTGAGATTTACCATGGAGAAATCTGTTAATAAGATAGATTTTTTAGATGTTACTGTGTCCAAAGAATTGGATGATACAATTTCCACTACTCTATTTAGGAAACCTTGTTGGAGAAATGCAATATTCCATTATAATAGCATGCATCCACGCCACATATTTCTGAACATTGTTAAGAGCCAGTTTTTGAGAATATCTCATCTATGCAGTAATGATAAGGACAGAGATATACAAATAAATTTAATAGAGAGGTTTTTTATTGATAGGGGATATTCAAATTCTCTGATTAAAGATGTAAAATGCTCAACTTTTTGCTCTAAACCTCAGATTAATGAAAGGCAGAGAACAAAAAACCTATGTAGAATCTATCGGCATGATACCAAGGCAGTCTTTATAACCAGATATACCAATGACATCAAACATATTAATAACATCATTAGAAGAAACTGGAAGATATTGTTACTAGATACACATGTGACAGAGGTCGTTGGCAATAAACCTATTTTTAGGTATAGAAATAGTAAAAGTCTGAAGAGACTATTATGTATTGAAAAACTGAATAGATCTGTGTTGGATCTCAGACAGTCTTTGAGACATGGAGCATATGCATGTAATAGATGCAATATGTGTAATTTTATTTCTAAAAACCAACAATTCACTGTACCACATTTGGAATATACATTTACACCTAACTTTTATGCAACGTGTAACTCTAAGAATTTAATATATTTAGCTACCTGTGTTGCATGCGAGGCGTATTATGTAGGGTTAACATCTAGGAGGTTAAAAGATCACATCTATAACCATAGTTATGATATGAGGAAAATGATCTTAACAAATGCTTTGGCCAAACATAGGTATGCGTTCCATGACCATGATTTTAAATTTAGGGTACTACAGATAGTAAATGAAAGTAAACGCGAAGGCGATAACATGGGCTACTTAGAACTGGTTGAATTAAATTGGATTCTAAGGCTGAGAGCACATATTGAACCAGGGCTAAATCAGGCAGTAAGTATAAAGCCAGTATTGGCTAGGCACAGATGAATTATGGGTATTGGTTTCTATTAATAACAATATACTACAACATTTGAAATGTTTTTAAACATATGTAGCTAGTTTCTACGAGTGTTTCTTGATATGCTGGATATTGCGTCTTATTATGCAATTTTGATTCCTTATGCTGTGTGTTTTTATATCTGGAACTGTCAAGGAATTGTATATATTTTTAGTTTTAAAGTAATAATTTTTTATATACATGTTTCCGTAAATGCTATTTAATTATGCCAACCTGGAATTTTTAGCGACATATGAATTATAAGATCTAAACTTGGCTGCATAACGTCTGTATTTATATAGTGAATAAGTATTGTATTTAGGCATGTTATAATGACAAGTATTATTTTCATGTTTATCTTTATTATATTTATATTTATATTATATTATTCTATCCTGCCATATTTCATTATGTTTTCTACAAGCTTAATGAATTATGTAGCTTTAAAATGAAACAGTTGAACAGTTGATGAGTTATCTTGACTAAATTGATTAATTGTTTAATTGATTTATTTGATAGGATACTCTGTATATAAATATTGGATAGAATGAATTGATTTACAAACCTGAAGAAGCGTACCTTGGCAGTACGTGAAAGCGCTTGTTCTGACAATAAATATAACATTATTTTTACTATCGTGGTGACTTCTACTTTATTCTGTTTGCTGCTACGTGGATTTCTTTTTTCTGGTAGAAGTCTTTGGATGGTAGTATCCTGCTTGTATTTATTTATTTATGTATTTCAAAGTGAATGACATCAGCATCCCTGCCAAAGTAGGGCAATGGACATTGTAGTGACTGTGAATGGCCTCAAAAGCATTGATCCCTACACAGACAAACACCCACACCCACAAAGTTTTACAGCTGCCATGTCTGGGATTAAAACTCCTACCTAACTAGTACATCATGCTACAGCCTTATGCAGTTACAAGATGCACCATGGAGCTTACCGAGATACTCCTTCCCCAAAGGTGTATTTCAAAGTTAATGACATCAGCAGCCCTGCCAAAGTAGGGCAATGGAAATTGTAGTGACTGTGAATGGCCTCAAAAGCAGTGATCCCTACACAAGCAAACAAACACACACACACAAAGTTTTACAGTTGCCATGTCTATGAATAGAACTCCTACCTAATTAGTACATCACACTACAGTATTACTCAGTTACAGCACATGCCACAGAGCTTACTGGACTATTCCTTCCCCAAAGGTGTATTTCAAGGTGAATGACATCAGCAGGCCTGCCAAAGTTGGGCAATAGAAATTGTAGTGACTGTGAATGGCCACAAAAGCATTGATTCCTACACACACACAACCAACCACACACACACAGTTGCCATATTGGGGATTAGAACTCCTACTAACTAATACATCACACTTTAGGATTACGCAGTTATAGGACATGCCACAGAGTTTATAGGGATACTCCTTCACCAAAGGTGTATTTCAAGGTGAATTACATCAGCAGCTTTGCCAAGGTAGGGCACTGGGGAGTGCAGTGTGTGTGTATGGGCCATAAACCATTCATCTGGAAGCAGACACACAACACTCAGGCACACACAGATTTAAATTTAACAGGTATGTGTATATAACTACCAGATGAATAATGACTTGTACAGCCATGTTACACAGTCATCACAAGCACCACATACATGATATTGCTGAGGGATACCAGAGGCAAATGTCTACAGTGATTGACATTTGCACATCATGTGGTTTTAGCCTATTGGATGTGTGCTGGGTGGGACAGGCCTCATGATGGGAGGCTCTTTGTCACTCTCTGTCACTCTCTTCCACACATCTATGTATGTGTAAGTTTGGCCTATTATAGTGTGTTGTCCTTGGATATATGAGTGTATTCCTATCTAATGTGTGTGCAAAGCATGACTGGTGTGCAATGTGGAGTGTGTGCACAAACATCTGTGACTGTCAGATATGTATAGTCCACTGTTATTGCCAAACATGGGCTTAATTTCTAAGTGTGGGAGCATGCCCAGTATGACCTTTTACTATTTTGTTGTCAGACATGGGCTTCGTTTCTCTAAAAGTGGGAACATGCCCAGTATGACCTTCTGTATTAAATGTGTGAATCCATTCCAGGTAGGTTGTACTCCAGTGCAGGCTTTTGTGTTCTAAATCTACAGCTAGCAACCTGTTTCTGTGGAATATCTGTAGATTGGTTAACAATGTAGGTAATTGTGTCTGTGCTGCTTCTGCTGCATGGTTTTGCTTTTAGCAGAGATATTCAGACATATGTGCTGTTTTACACTGTGATGTTTTATGTCATCATCTACTGTCTGGTATATATATTTGCTTGCAGTAATTTCCTGGGGAACACAGACTGAATTAAGCTGTGTCCAGTATTGTGGTCTGCAGCCTACATATTCTTGTGCAAGCATGCCATTCTGGAGGGGAAGCTGCAGACACTTGCTGATGGGTCTGTGTAAATCGTTCAGCACCTTGGTAAAGTGGTGGCTGAGGATCCCATGCTTATACATCCATCGACGTGACAGTATGGCCATATCCTGATGTGGCCATACCTCACAGCTGTACAGATTCACACAGGTTACCCAGGGCAGGGTTTATAATTCTGGTCATTACCCCTTCACATTGTGGTTTACAAGCAGGTTTGTAGCCACCCTTTCCTGGGTTTTCAGGCAGAGATAGTATGTGCACATAACTGAGTTTCAGACTTCACACACTCCATGGCATCCATGCTCCTACCCCCCTCTGTTATTCTATCCTCTTCCAAACATTATGAAACATTATCTGATAAGTCCCCTATAGTTATCACTTCATCCCAGCAGTATTTTGGTGTTGGTCCACAGTTCATACAGTAGGACATAGTGGACATGTTACTAGGATTTGTCGACATGGCCTTGAATTTGGGTTTTGTGGACTGTGTTATGTTGTTATTTGGGAGTTCATGAGATAACATACATTGGCAGTACAGATGAGACACAGGCTTTTGACAGAGGACTGTAGGGCATTTGGTAGTAATGCAGGCCATCTGTAGCAGGCCGTTGCATTGTGTCACTCCTACAGTCCCAGTCTGCAAGCCACTATACTCCCCTGGGGTGACAGGGTAGGTGTGCAAGGTGTCAATGTCAATAGTTTCTGGCATTACTGATCCAGTGGTGTGGATGCTGGCAGGGTGCTGCTTACAGCTAGGGACACACCTTCAGGGACACCTCTTCAGCATGCAGCATTCTGTGGCTATTTTCATACAGAGGTGGGGATCATATTGTACTCATTCCCAACAGCAGGGATAAGACCTGTGAGATACCTGTGGCTGATGGTGGGGTGAGCTGCATGCATGTGTGCTATGGAAGCTACTTGCAGCTGACTCACAGATATACGTGGGGCATTCCACTTATGCTGGCTTGTGCAGGGACATCAGCAATTTCTCAATACTTCATACCTATGACCTTTGTGGTCTGCCTGTGTTTGGCCAGATGACATCGGTATTCCATACTACAAACCCAACTAATGTGCTGCTAACCTGTATGTACAATTCCAAAGATGTGTCCATTTGACAGTAACATTTTATACACTGTCTGTTTAGGGTACTTCCACCTGTGTATTGTTTGTATGTCTGGGCCCTCATTCATGCCATGTCCATCTTTCAGATGGTGACAGATATTACATCTGAACAATTCCTATGACTTACTTCTGGAATGTGTCTTGCTGGGATGCATTGTCTTTGGCACTGCTGTTGTGAGAACTTGGCCCTGTCATCGGCAGTACTGGCCAATGGCCACCAGGCAAAACCCACCATGCCTACATGCTGACCACTCACACACAATATACAACACACACCAACCTAACACACACAGCTCTGCATATTGTACATGTGCTAGAATCTATCCTGCTACTTTTGCCAGCTCAGGTAATCTGTGTTCCACTGTTATTATACCTACATATACATGTTACTACATTTCTACATAGGATTGTGGGGGGGGGGGGCACCTGAAAACTGTACACATTTGCTATGACTGTACTGGTATGTCAGGTACTCCATTTCATTCTGTATTCTGACCTATCATGCAGACTAGAGGCATATCAGTGTACTACAGTTCTTAGGTTTTATTGACCTACATTTCAGTTTCAGACTTCTTACCCTTCAGAACTAACATCCCACTGCCTGAACTGTTGTAGTCTGTCTGTGTAGGTCTGGGGGGTGGTGTTCTCCATAGCCATCAATCAGAGGCCTTAGCACAACCTTTCTTTGTGTTTGTTTACGCCTGTCCTGCTGGCTGATACTGTTGTTGGATATGTGAGCCTCACTGACTGGCCTGTATGTGTCCTATGGAAACACATTTGGCCCACCACATTTCCTGCAGTGAGTTTTGTCACCTTGTCTAGTACTGGCTACTATGGTGACACCAGTATTTATTACAGATTTCATGCTGCCAATATAGGTGTCTACTATCTGCTGGTATCCCATTCAGCCACCCAATTCCCTTGCATGCTCACACCCATACTATAGATACAAATAACAAAACATACTACCCATTCAGCAATTGATAAAGACAGTGGCTTACCTTGTGGCTGTGCCAGTATTGAGGATGGTGCTGGAGGGCTGACTATGTTGGATGCACATAGTACACTCCCTATACATGGTTAAGCACAGGTAGTTTCATGTTTGGCATCCCTGTTACTGTATGTGTGAGTCAGAGAGAGGTGTCATTCCGTGGGTTCCTACCGTGTCAGTATATGTGCTATGCATTGCCTCTTTGCCAAGGACTGGGCATACTGGGCACACCTTCTTCTGCCTACTGGGGCAGGCTGAGGTTGTTCCTCCTCTGAGTCACTCTGTGCCAGTGTAGGCCTTGGCAATGGTGGGGGGCCTGTGTGGCCTTGCCCCATGCTGTTCCTGCTGCACCTGTTTCCACAGGATCATATTGTGTAGCATGGCACATATGATGACAATTTGAATACATGTAGCTGGAGAGTACTGCAAGGCTCCAGTGGATATGTTCAGGCACCTTAACTATGACTTGAGCATCCCAAACACATGCTCTACAATGATTCTGTTCTGTGTGTGTGCCTCATTATGGAGGTCTTGTTCGGGTGTATGTGCATTTCTGATGGGTGTCATCAGCCAAGGCTCCAGTGCATAACCAGCATCCCCCACTAGGTGGCCATATGGGATGTCCCCATTGGAAAATCTCTGGTACAGCTGCATCATATGCCAGATGTGGGAGTTGTGATAGCTTCCAGGGCAGCCAGCACATATATTCATTGTAATGCCCTGGTCATCACACATGACCGGGCAGTTGATGGAGGGAAGCCCTTGCAGTTTATTTAGACCCTACCCTGCTCACCAGGTGATGCTTTGATGTGTATGTGCGTGCAGACTATAGCACCCACTACTTCAGGGTATTCTGCTATTTGGTGGAAGAGATGAATATTGCTGGTCAACACTTCACGGGTGTTGAGGAAGTATATGTGCTCACTGGCATTTGCTGACATGGCATCCAGGAACTGGTGGAGTGCCCTGGATGCTGATGCCTGTGAGATCCCCATGATATCCCCAGTTGGCCTTTGGAAGGTACCTGTGGCTAGTTTTCTTAGGCCTACTCATACCTTGGTATCCACTGGGATGGGTTCCCCTCTGTTGGTTCTGTGTGTGAGGCATGGCCGGCACAGCTCAACAATTTGCTGTAGGAAGTCCCTGCCCACCATATAGCACTCCACTATCTCCAGCTCATGTAGCCCCTGGTAGGTTACCCTGGGTCTGCACACTCTTCTCCTTCTCCTCACTGTGGGTTGGTCATCAGCATTCTCATCCTCACCACCTTCAGCCTCTTCCACATGTTGATTTATGAGAGCTAATGCAACCCCTATCATTTTATTGCTTTTGTTAGGTAAAATTTCCTCATTTATGTACACCAGTGGTGTAGAGTTTGTGGGAAAAACCAGAGGGAAAGGTGTTTGCATAGCTTATAGTAGTGTGCTGGACTCGGCAGGGCTGCTGCCTGTGTAAATAGCTGATTCTGATACATTTTACCTGCCAGCTATGCCAGTTCTCCCTGATTACTTTCCTACTGCTATTTTCCCTACCCATTGCCTTCCTGTTTAAGCCCAGAGGCGCGCCACACAAACACAGTGCTCAGATGTGCATGGGGCTCTATTTCCTGGTTTACTGTTTTTTTTTAGTTTAAAACCTGGTATGCAGCATGCATACCCATTTAGGCAATGTAAAGTGTGCTTGGTAGCTTCAGACACACCCCCTTCCTTAGCTCTGCTAAGCATAGGACAAACCCAAGCCACAGGGCTCCAGTAAGCTTACAGTATGCCTGACACACCCATCTATAATGTCAGCTAGCTCTTAGGCTTGCACCATGGTCTTCCTGCACCTACATAGTTGGATGCAGGCTAGCCATGAGGGGAAATCTGTGATTTAGTATCATTCCCCTCATTTGCATAGGATTGCCTGCTAATGTCTAGTTACAAGTCCCACACTGAGCCTTCCCCCTTAGCAACCACAATTTACTGGCCTTGTTGTCTTCTGCCTGCCATTGACTATAATGGCAAAATTGTAATTTTGCAGGGAAAGTTTTTTTCAGGTTTTTTCTCTTATTTTCTGGCCAATCCCATTTGTGCGCCACTGCACTACACTTCCGGCCGAAATCGGCCCCCAAAAAATCAAAGATTTTTTTTTTTTTGCAACTGTTTTCCATGCCAATGGCCATATATTTGGCTATTGGCATGCTTTACACATTATATACACCCTTTATTTGGAGCTGTCATGGCTCCGTTTTGTAGTTTGCAGAAATGTACTTGGTTACTAACTGAGTACTTTTCTGCAGGTTACACTAGTCCTGCATGGATGGCTGCCAGCTTCCTGGATCACAAATTCACCTCATTTGCATGTTTTTCACCTGCAAATGGGGTAATTTGCATACAGGAGCTGTGTCCATGCAGTAATAGTGCAGGAGTGCTCGTGCACATCCCGGGAGCTTGTTTCCGGATCTCTCAGTGGCCATATTGCTTCCAGCAGCTCCTGCACTATTCCTGCATGCTGTGCAGAGCTTGCTGAATCTTGGGGGGGGGGGTGTACACAGACCTGATGAAGTATAGAAGGATGAAAGCGATAATTGTTAACAATGGATTATGAAAATAGAATATGATTTTTACAATTGATTTTTTACATGCAAAGTACATATGTATATATTTATATATATATTTTTTGATTGCCAAATGGACTAAGGTTGATATATTTCCAGCCATGTAGCATATTGTTGTGGATAAAATCACAGACTTAATAATATACGTAATAATATGGTTAAATAAGAAGTACCAGATCATTATAATTTTTATTTAAAGTACATAAGGGTTATATTATTATGACAACTACTAAGTAGGGCAGGACCACCTCGAATGTCACACTGATGGGGGACGTGATGTGAATTTAACATGTGTGCCAATAACACTTTGTTTTTCAGCACAATAAACCACTCCCTTACCTAATAAAAGTTATACATATATTTAGAAAGCTTGTGAAGAAACTATTACTCTATTTTTGTTTTACTTGGATTGCTTGTCTGTGTACTTAATAAAGGATTTTCAACTGGAAAGACTACCTGCCTTGCTTGGATTACTTTTGAATACTTAGTAATTCTGTACAATTATATATTTTTTATTATTATTATTATTATTTTTTTTACTTAAGACACGTTTAAGTTTGCTACTTCTACTACTTTTGTCTGATCTGATTAATATACAGTGATTAACTAGAGATATATGGACTGAAAATCTTCCATGCAGAGAAGTTTCTTACACTATTTTGTTTTTGGACCCACTCCAGTTGTTCAGTGGGTTGTTTTGAGACTTCGGGAATACCACGGAGATTACTTGTTTTTTTTTTTTTTTTTTTAAACAGATGTACAGACATATGTCTCTGTGTTGCTTGCAATAACATACTGGATGCACTCTTTTGCTTCAGATAATTATGTATGACTTATTATTAATTTCCCCATATATATTTTTGAAAACAGTTAAACACTGAATTACAGTATAATAATTTATTCAGGATTACTAGCGGCTCAGTCATTTGCTCTAGCTGGTTCTCCTGCTGTCTACTGTTATAGGAGACCTCTGCCTCAGCTGCATACAGAGGAAATGAGACAATTCTTGTTTATATTTCACATTTCTTGCCATTTATGTCATTATTATTTTCAGGAAATTGCATTCATTAAATTATTTACTTACCCATGTATTTCTCAAATATATAATACTATCTTATATTGTCATAATTTGCTAATCTTCCCTTTGCTGTCACTAATAAACAACAGTAGATACCTTCAGTGGATTTATTTAAATATTTATGCTTTGTATATAGCAGTCTCTGAATTTTATTAAACATGAATGTGCAGACACACAGAACAATAAAGTTATGGAAATTTTAATTTCCTAAGCTTTTCAAATGTGTGTGCCTGAGAGTTTTCTTCCTGATCAATTCTAAACATATAAGGTTATGATTAAAAATGTATGCAGAAGTAATACAGAGCTAATAATATCTGTTATTTCTCAGTAAGGTAGGTGCTGTGCATTTACCTTATGTTGCAGCAACTCCACCTCCAGTCTGACTAGGGTGTGGTGCCTGACTGACTTCAGCCATCTTGTATGTGTAATTACAATTCTGAGAAAAGGAATTTCTTATGCAAGTTATACAATATGAAACAATTCTTGTCCTGCACAAACTGTATGCATATAATCTGAGTACTACTTACGGTAATGCAAACATTTTTTTTTCTTTTTGTCTAAAGACATGAATAAGTAGCTGTTAAGAGTATGTATGCAGATGTATAACTGTATTTTTCAGACATATATATGCATTTTATTATTTTACACATTGATATTTTACATTACTATTTATACATGCAATTATTATCATATAAGCATTACATATTTTTGTGCTGATGTAGTTTTGTGTGCAGATATGTGCATGCATTATTTTTAATTATTATAATAACCTTACAAATAAGGGTGATCTGCAGAGCTGTAGTAACTACAGAGGGATTAAATTGATCAGTCACAGCATGAAGTTATGGGAAAGAGTAGTGGAAGCTAGGTTAAGAAGGGAGGTGATGATTAGTGATCAGCAGTATGGTTTCATGCCAGGAAAAAGCACTACAGATGCGATGTTTGCTCTGAGAGTGTTGATGGAGAAGTACAGAGAAGGTCAGAAGGAGTTGCATTGTGTCTTTGTGGACTTAGAGAAAGCATATGACAGGGAGCCTAGAGAGGAGTTGTGGTATTGCATGAGAAAGTTGGGATTGTCAGAGAAGTATGCAAGAGTGGTACAGGATATGTACAAGGGTAGTGTGACAGCAGTGAGGTCTGCGGTGGGAGTGACAGATGTGTTTAAGGTGGAGGTGGGATTACATCAAGGATCAGCTCTGAGCCCTTTCTTATTTGCAATGGTGATGGACAGGTTGACAGATGAGATCAGACAGGAGTCCCCGTGGACTATGATGTTTGCAGATGACATTGTGATCTCTAGTGAGAGTAGGGAACAGGTGGAGGAGACCCTGGACAGGTGGAGATATACTCTAGAGATAAGAGGAATGAAGGTCAGCAGGACTAAGACAGAATATATGTGTGTGAATGAGAGGGAGGATAGAGGAATGGTGAGGATGCAGGGAGTAGAAGTGGCAAAGGTGGATGAGTTTAAATACTTGGGGGCAACAGTTCAGAGTAATGGTGAGTGTAAAAGAGAAGTGAAGAAGAGAGTACAGGCAGGATGGAGTGGGTGGAGAAGAGTGTCAGGAGTGATTTGTGACCGACAAATACCAGTAAGAGTGAAAGGGAAGGTCTACAAGAGGGTAGTGAGACCAGCTATGTTATATGAGTTGGAGACACTGGCATTGACAAAAAGGCAAGAGTCAGAGCTGGACGTGGCAGAGTTAAAGATGTTAAGATTTGCACTGGGTGTGACGAGGGTGGACAGGATTAGGAATAAGTATATTAGAGGGTCAACCCAGGTAGGAAGGTTTGGAGACAAAGCCAGAGAGGCAAGATTACATTGGTTTGGACATGTGCTGAGGAGGGATGCAGAGTATATTGGGAAAAAAAATGCTAAGGATGAAGCTGCCAGGTAACAGGAAAAGAGGAAGGCCTAAGATAAGGTTTATGGATGTGGTGAGAGAGGACATACAGGTGGTTGGTGTGACAGAGCAAGATGCAGAGGACAGGAAGAAATGGAAACAGATAATCCGCTGTGGCAACCCCTAATGGGAGCAGCTGGAAGAATTAGATAATAACCTTACAGATGCATTTCTGCAGGTACCTATATTTTTTCTAGCTAATACATTCAGTTATGCAATGTTTACCTATGTTAAATCTATTGCCCCAAAATAATAATTTTATACTTACTCTAAAACTCTGGCCTTCTTGACTCTACCTGATCTACCCACTCAGCCAACTGATCCAGCCTATACTTCTTCAGGTTACTGTACCTCTGATGGCACTGCTGACCAGAGCAGGTGATCCCTGTTAGGGTTTTAAGGTGTTTGCCTAACTACTGCCAGATATCTATCTCTTTCCAGTCACTACCTCTAGTGCATACCTCTCTATCTTATCCAGATATGACTCCTTTTATTAAGGCAAACCATGATTTTGGTCTCTTTATTGGACCAGCTTGGATTACTGCCTCATGCCTTATTGGGTGCTGCTATGACTAGAAGTGTCAGTATCAGAATGAGGAAAGTATGAGCAGGGCTGTGTTTCACAGGTTTAGGCATTATAGAAGGTACTGTTATTGTTGGCTAGTTTGGTTTAACCCAAAATGCTTTGTCGCAGACATGTTTTTTTAAAGGACTACATTTTGATTTGACCTATACTGTGTTAAAAAAAATATGCAATAATCATGTCAGTTTTATAATATTTATAATTGCCAATGTCTGTGTATCTTGCCCTTAGTAGTTTTGAAAGTCTAACACCTTAATGCTATTAATGTCTTCATTGTAGCATCAAGGATATGTTTTTTTGAGGGGGGGCATAAGTGCATCTACCAGTGTGTTTGATGAGCAACCTTTATGAACTGTTGAGTGGGTAGAAGTGTGTCAGAGGAAATTAGATGGGCAAAGATTATACTGTAATGTTGTGGTAACTGTAATGAATAAAACTCTATTTTGGTTTATAGGTTCACAGGTTCATAGTAAGGTACTAGGCTATCTGCCTGAAGGCATTTATAAGCCTAGCCAGAATGTGTTGGCTTTCACCACCCCCTTAGATTAGTTCCCTATGCCTCTGTCCAGCAGAGCCACTGAAGTGATCCCCGGGGTAAACTTTCTGTTTGCCATCCACTTGTCAAGGTTTCTTTTGAATAGTGTTAGCAAGGATCTCTGCCTAATGTAGATTGGAATCTTGTTCCAAAGCATGGGAAGTCTCTGGGACAGGAATCTATCCCTCCTGCACATCCTATTTATTGTTGTGGTGAGGTTTAGATCCCTGGAGCGTGTGGCTCGAGGGGATAACATTTTCTTTAGGTGGAGCATGTCCATCAATTCTGGGTTGGACATGGCCTTGTATGTCAGGCAGAGATCACCTCTGAGTGGGTGGTATGCAACCGAGTACAGCTGGAGATTCTTCAGTCGAGCTGCATAGGGCATCTGTTTGAGGCCAGTGATCCTCTTGGTGAGGTACTTCTGTGGTCTTTCCAGCTGTTGCAGGTGTCTTGTGAGGTACATCCCAAATGGGGCATTGTACTCTATGATGGGTCTGATGAGTGATGAGTAGAGGGGCACAATGACCTCTTTTCATCTGGATGCGAACCCTTTTGTGATTAGGTGGGCCATGTAGAAGGATTTTCTAACCCCTATGGCAATGTGATTATCAAAGGTGAGATTACTATCTACTTGGTTCCCCAGATCCCTTAGTACGTCTTCCGTTTTTAGGGGACTACCACCTATGTGGTAGTTTGTGTGTACTTTGTTATTTCCAAAGAGGATGACTATGGACTTTTTGGCATTTAGCTTGAGGCCATGATTTTGACACCAGGTATCCATCTCATTGAGACCATTTTGGAGGATGTCTGTGTCAGCCGGAGAGTCAATTATAGCCCCTAGTTTGCAGTCGTCTGTGAACCTAGTCAGCCATAGTCCTCCTGTGCTTGCCTGTACCTCTGAGAAGTATATGCCGAACAGGAGGGGACCTAGGACTGAGCCCTGGAGAATGCCACTTGTAACCAGTTTAGAGTCGGACCTATTTCCCAGAACTCTCACCATGTGGGTTCTGTCCGGGAGCCAGTTGGCAACCCATCTTGTGACATAGGGGTTTATGTTCAGGCTGGTGAGTTTGTCTATAATACCAGAATGGGGAATGGTGTCAAAGGCCTTAGCGAGGTCCAGGTAGGCTGTGTGTACCACCTTTCCCTTGTCTATCACCTTGGTAACTGTCTCAAAGATGTCCTCCAGGTTTAGGAGGCATGATCTGCCCTTAACAAAGCCAAACTGGGTAGGGTCCAGTGTTTGGAGGTTCCCAATGTCTCTGTTAATGAGTTCCATGATGATGCGCACCATAACCTTGCAGATCAAGCTAGTCAGGCTTATAGAGCGATAGTTCCTGGAGTCTGTTGTGGCTCCACTTTTGTGGAGTGGAATAACCATTGCTGTCTGCCACTCTATGGGTACGTAGCCTGTGGAGAGGCTGAGTTTGAACAATGTGTTTAGGTGAGGGGTTAGTTCGTCTTTGAGCTCATGTAGGACGCAGCCTGGGACACCGTCCGGTCCCATTGATGTTGTGTTTTTGGCTTTGGAGAGGGCTGTTTTAACCTGAGTGTCTGTGATTTCAGGGACTCTACATTCATTTGGTATGGTTATGGGCCCTTTTGGGGGTGAGAAGGGGGTGAAGTTTGTGCTGAACCTGTCTGCCAGGATGTTTGCGATATTGGTTGGTTCAGTGTATTTTGTATCATTCTGCACTAACTCTGAGCAGATCTAAGCATTGCCACTTAGATTCTTAGCATAGCTAAAGAATGCCTTGTAGTTATCTTTGGAGTCCTTGGCAATTTTTCTTTCAAAGCTCACCTTGGATGATTTTATGAAGGATCGTAGTTTCTTGCTGATACTGATCAGGAATGTCTTCCCTTCTTGGGATTTTATTCTTTTCTGTACTGGTTTTCTCCTTCTATTGTATAGCTTGTTTATGGCAGGAGTCCACCAGACTGGTTTCCTTTTCTTGGAGGAGTGAGTCTTGGTTTTGCTTGGGATGGCACGATCCACGCATTCTTGTAGGTGCCCTTAGAATGCATTAGTAAAGGATTTTGCAGCTTGGACAGCATTATCCTTCAGCATGGGAGCTTTGAAACTTTCCACCTCAGTCTTAAGTAATGTGAAGTTTGCTTTTGAAAAGTTTTGCATGGTGGTTTCCTTGTCCGGGGGTGGGGATGGAATGTGGATATCCAAAGTGATTTGTTTATGGTCAGATCTAACCAGCGAGGGGTTGACTAGTGGAACACTAGTTGTCTATGTTGGCGATGACCAGGTCCAATATGCTGTCACCTCTGGTGGGAGTGTTGACCAGTTGAACCAGGGCATTTGATTTTATAAATTCTAGGAAATGTTGGGCAAGGGAGTTAGTACTTGAGTAGTTCTTTCAGTTAATGTTTGGGTAATTGAAATCACCCAATATTAGGGTGTTTGCTAGGACCTTTATGTTTCCCAGTGTTTCCAGAAATGCAGAATGGGGGTCCTGGGACATGGTGGGTGATCTGTAGCAAGCTATAATTTGAATAGCAGTTTTGCCCATTGTTAGTTGCACGTGGATGATCTCTGAAGCATCGTGCTGTGCCACTAACCTGGGGTGAGGGTATCCTTGATGGATATGGATAGAGCCCCACCTTTTGTATTTCGGTTTTGGTTCTGTGGATGAAATGTATGGTATGAGTTGTAGCCTGGTAGTGCTGGGGTGATCTCTGGAGCCTTAAACCAGGTTTCTGTTACTGCACATATATCATTTTTCTTCGTACTGAGGAGTGCCTTGAGTGCATGCATTTTGAGGTTTAGACTTCTGGCATTGAGTAGCATTACCCTCAGTTTTTTGTTACTTGTGCTATTTACGGCTGTGGGTTTGTCCTTTGAGCCTTGCCTAAAAAAGGCACTATGGGGGTGGCAAGAGCCTTGGCCAGTATTCGAAAGCCTAAGGGTGACAGGTGCAAGCCGTCTCTAGTGAAGCAGCATGGCTTGTCAAGCATGTCATCCCAGGTGGACAGACACTGGATCCCCTTTGAATGACACCAGAAACATATCCAATTGTTGAAATCAAGAATTTTTCTTTATACTGTGGTATCATTCTTGGTGAGGGCAGGATGCTACTCAGGGTCAGGGTCATACCGGCCTGGGCTACATGATCAGTGAGCTCTTCCATGTCTCTTTTCATGTAGTCCAGAGAGGTACAGATCAGGTCATTCACACCAACATGGACAATGACAGAGTCATATTTGTACTTGTTCTGGAGTGACCTGAATGCTTGTGTTATGTGGCAGATCCTGGCACCTGACAGGTAGCTAACAGTAACCTTCTCCTTATTCAGCCTAGTGAGTGGGACGTCAGTGTGCCTGACAATAGAGTCACCTATTACTAGTATGTTGGGTATGTTATTTTGCCTTAAGGGCTGCGATTGCATGGCACACTGGTTTTGTGAAGTTTGTGTTTCATGGTTTGTGTTGGGGGTTGGATGTTGCTTGGATGTTTGCTTTGGAGGTCTCTGTTGGTTTTGCAGTTTTTTATTTAGAGCCTCCAAGTATGTTTTCATGTATTTATGTGTGTTTTTTGTCGGTGCTGGATTAATGGGTCTATGTGAGACTGGTGGTGTGATACAAGTAATTCCCTTCTCCTCTTCACTGTCTGATCCAGTCTTGGGTTGAGAGAGCTTAGTCTCCAGTTTGGCTGTATAATTGCATCTCTCACATGTATTAGTGTTTGGTGGTAGGAGGAGAGGGTTGTCTGTGTACATGAGGCAGTTGTAACATTGCCTCAAAATGCTCAGATTCACCAGTTGGACTGGGGAGTACACCTGAAACTGCCCTTTGGACATGCCTGGATAGGTACAGTGAACTGTTTTACTGGATGGCTAGTAAGGTCAAATAGAGAGCCTTGTCCTTCTGTACAGTACAGGAGGGTCTAGCTAGGGTTTATAAGTGCTTGCTACAAGTTTTGAGCAAGTGCTGGGCTGAGAAATGAATGTCTTGAGTGCTAAAGTTGAAAGTTTGTCTAGTTCCAAGGGAAAAATTGAAGAGGAGACTTTGTGAAGCCAGGAATAGTTTTACCCTAGCTAACCGGTGCGCAAAACCGGGCAAAAGCAGTATTTATAGCAGGGAAATGAAAGAGATAGAAATTAGCCCAAAATGGCCAATAAACTACTACTTTTTGGGCTGAAACCACTCCTCCAGGGACAGATAGGCTGCTCAATGCTCCCCTCTCTCACAGGTGAACAGAGAAACTTCCTTCTATCCAAGTAAGGTATGGGCAAACACAGAGATTTGTAACAAACCCTTGAATTCAGCACTAACCTGAAAACTGGACTATACTAGCTTAGAAAGGCAGGAAACAAGTATATATATATATATATATATATATATATATATATATATATATATATATATATATATATTTTTTTTTTTTTTTTCAGAAAGTAAAGCAGATACAATCAAAAAATACTTTAAATGCACAGAAAAGGATACTTATTGTTATATATCTCAGATCAGAGTTGTAGTCAATGCCCCTAGTAATAAAGTTGGAAGAAACACAAATACAGTAAAAGCAGATGAATAAAGTGCAATTTTATATATATATAAAATAATAGAAAACGAACAAACTGATTTAAACAAGTTACCCAATTAACCAGAAAAAAAAGCTTAAAACTGAGCCCTGTTCCAGCAGTCTTCAATCAGATAAGTTCTAACTGCACACTCCTGCTACTATCCGAATATCTTCACATTTCAGTGTATCTGAGCATAACTGTATATAATCATCATTCAAACTACACAACAATGACCATGTGTGCCTGCCACCCTCCTAAAATGCTAGGTGACACAAACCCCATAATTATAGAGGCATACAATCCAAATAAAGTTGCACTATAGCATTAGTTGCATTCATGTGAGTATGAGTCTGTGTTCATGAGCATCCCAAAGTGATTTGCATCTATAAGTGGCAATATACCTTTATGTATTACAGTGATTCACAGAGATAAATGTAAAAGACCCTAATTTGCATACAAAACATGTAAACAGACATGAATTTATGTGGAAAGGTGAATACTACAGTATTAACTTGACATTATTTGAGTTAGATAGCAAATGTCTGAGGAAACCACAGACTTCTTAAAATACGAAAATAATAACAAAAATATAATTAAATATCAAGCACTTACATTATGCAAAATTAGTATGCTAATGTAAGAAATGCTGCTTTTACTAATGTCACGTGCATATTATGATGGCTATTAATGAATGGCATGCAGCTGCCATTAGGAAGTGAGAACTCAGTGCAGCAACAGTGAAAACGATTAATGATTAATGATCATTGACCAAAAGTGATTACGTTGGTATCATTTAGTGATTGTTCATAGATGGTAGAAATGCAGTCATTCAATTGTGAATTACTGTAGAGGTAAGGATTTCTTAATGGCTCAATACACATGTGGCTTTACTGGGGGATTTCTGTCACTGATGAATGAAAAATTATATGAATACATGATAATGGTAGGGGTTTGCTTTATTGATACAAATGTACTGCAACTAATTCTAGAACACATCTTTATTTAGTTGGACTGTATATGTATGTAATTATGGGGTTTGTGCCACCTAACATTTTTTAGGAGGGTGGCAGGCACACATGGTCAGTATTGTGTAGTATGAATGATGATTGCATCAAAAAGTTTTTTGTGTATGATTGTGGCCTTTTTTTAAATATGTGATAATGATGAAAAAAAGGGATGAAGGTAGAGAATGGACAAATTCAGATATGAGGAAAATCATGTCTTCATAGCAGCCCTTAGGACATATGGGAAACATCTGTTTGGTAAAGGGGGGGGGGGGCAAACAAACTGAGAGGGCAAAAGACTGGAATCAAGTTGTCCTCCATATTAACAAATTTACAAAATTATATCACATTTACAAAAGTACAAAGAGCTCATAAATATTACAAAAACATATTATTAAAGATAAAAAAAATTCTACTTTAACCTTCCCATAGCTCAGAGAACCAATCCTAAAAAATGTTGGTAATCTGTTAACCAAATATCGCATCCAGGGAACCCTTCCACCACTAATCCCTGTCCTGACAAGACTCTAGAGAAAACAGCAGCCATCTTTAATAACTATTTCATAGATTCAATAACTAAAATGTTTCCCACTGATCCCTCTTCCACTAGCACCTTAAACTCTAGGACCAACTTGGCTACTAACTCTTCTGAATACTCTCCAACTTCTAACTCCTCAAATACTTTCTCCTTTACAACTGTTTCTACTAGCTACATAAAATCCCTACTCTCTAAACTAAAACCTGCTCAACATCCGTTGATAATATTCCTTCTTATTTCCTGCAGTGATCAGCTGATTCACTTGCTGTCCCTGTGTCCATCTTGATAAATTGCTCTATTACTGAGTCTAAGGTCCCTTCTATCTGGAAAGAATCTTAAACTCTACCATACACAAGGGAAGTAACTCCACCAAAATCACTAAGTTTAGACCCATTGCCATTCTATTCCCTCTCTCTAAAATATTAGAGAAGTGCATACATAAACAAGTCTTACGATACCTAGATCAAGCTAACCTGCTCATACCTACACAACATGGCTTTCACCCTAAACACAGTAGCACTACTGCCCTAATATCCTTCCAAAACACTATTTCTCTAGCCAGAGATAACAACAAACTAGTCTCTTGTCTTTTTTTAGAGCTGTCAAAAGCCTTTGGCACTGTGTCACACTTACTTCTACTATCTAAGCTGTCTAACTTGACTTCTCCGCATCTGCTGTTTCCTGGTTCTCCAGCTATCTTACTGACCGACTGCAATCAGTTAAATGGCTTTCTCCTCTGTTTCCCCCTCTCTCTGTTAAAATAAGAGTTCCTCAAGGTTCTATACTTGGTTCATTACTTTTTAATATCTTTACCAATCAACTCCATACTTCTCCCACTCATCCCTGGTACAATATGCTGATGACTCTATAGTCATCACTATTGCTGACACCCCCTCTGAACTTATATCCACTACCCAGGCTTCTTTTAACCTAGTTGAATACTGGCTCTCAAAACATCTGCTTATCCTGAATCCAAATATATTATATAGTAGATGATCAACTTAAGTTTGATTTACATGTCAAAAACTGTATTCAGAAGACCCACTTAAAACTTGGCCTTCTGTATAGAAATAAAAAGTTTCTCACTCACAAAGCAAAGGTCACACTCTCTCTCTTGCTTACCTCCTACAAAGTCTACTGTATAGTTCACAAATCCTGACAAACCTCAACTCCTCCCTTCTTACTAAACTAGAATCAGCATACAATAAAGTAGCTAGATTTGCAGTGAACCACACATATAAATCCCATCACTGCCTCTCACTAAAATACTTAAACTGGCTAGAATTATCAAATCAGATTCTGCTCTCAGACCCTAATTATTCGCTCTATTCTACACCAGTCTTCCTACTGCACCACCTCATTACTCATTACCCTCCCATCAGATCTCTACGTAGCTCAGACCAAGATTTTCTTCAAATCTATAAACCCAAAACCAAAATGGGCTCCAGCCTCTATAGTTACCAACCCACCATTTGTTGGAATAGGCTTTCATTAGAAATTAGATCCCTCAATAAACTTAATCAGTTCAAAGCAGCCACCAAGGAATACTTAAAAAGTCACTGGTCTGTTCTTGCATTCACCCCTCTAACTCTCCTGTTATGCTTAGCTGATTCTCTTCTGCTTACCTGTTAGCCACTTACAGACTTCTTTTCCTCTTCTTACGCTTGACATCTCTTACCACGAACAGTAACCTCCAAAATGTTCTTTTACTAAAAACTAGAATCTCTCCTCTCTCTCCTTCATCCCTATTACACAGTAACAGTAAACACCAGAGAATTCTTCTTATTGCTTCATTTGGCTACATTGTATTTCTTTCTTTTACTGACATATATATTGATTTGTACTGTAAATAGTTTTTTTTTTGTTTTTTTTTCCCTTTTTTGCTTTGATAATCGAAATGTAATGCTTCTTACTTTTTAATGGTTATTTACAATGTAATGTTTTTTTTTTTTTTGTGGTGCTTTTCTACCCTGGCCTCCGCTGAAAAAGGGCCACTATAGCTCAGTCGGGGATCACCTACAGAACACGAACAGCCCAAAACACCATCACCCATATGGCCGACACCATATGGTTGACACTCACAATATCGACAACGCCACAACTTCACAAAAAGGAAAATCAAAAAATTCCTTTTTTGTGCTAGCAGGGGGGCTCCACCCCCAAAACCCCCATACCTTTAATATACTAACTCCGAGATCGCACTACAGTGCAAGAATGGAAATTTTTCCATTATGCACTATTGGTGTCGGCATTGTGAGCTGTCGGCGTTCTGTATGGGACCCCTCAGTCAGACATTTCCCGGTCAACAAATGCAAAATAAATAAATCTTTCTTGTAAGGAGCCCACTTTAAGTTTTGGATCTTGTTTTATCGCTAAATAAATCTTATACGTACTATCTATTTTGTATGTTTTTGGACTATCTGTGGATTACCATTGTGGGACAGCCTTCATTGGATCCTGTACTATTGGGGAAACTGTGATTTATTGGTTTCTAAATGCAAAATAAATAAATAAATAATAAAGTGGGTCACTGAAATCATACCTTAACACAGTATAAGAAGAAGGCAAATGATAAAGTAGGATGTGCTTGCAGAAAGGCTAAGCAGAATGCAATTACCTGTAGCAGTACTTGGGGAGGGGGGCTCCAACAGTTATTCAATTAACACTAGATGAGGACTCCCTCCTTTCCATCCATGGGAATGAGTGTGACACAGAAGACGATGAGACTGGAATAGTCAGAGGTGGTGTGTACACTTGTTGTTACCAGCATCTGCAGCAGCAACACCCATTTACTCATAAAAGTTGGTTTAAAAACTGTATCATGTATTCATGTAGAAAACTGAATGCTGACAACAAATGATTGCATTAAACAAATGACAATTTCTGTTACTAGACAAACCTTCTGCATCAGCACAGAATAGCAATGAAGGCAGTGTGCATGGCAAGTGTCCCCCACACCCACTTAATAAGCATACATTAGTGTATGCTATTTCATTATGAGTAATGTTTTCAAAAAATGTTTACAGGGTCAGCATCGGAAACAAACAGTTCCACCATACCAATGAATTTTTGGGATATCAACAACAGAATGGCTGCTGCTGCTGATGAAAGCATAATTATATTTACGAGACAGCTTGAGTAAAATGGCATGCAGTTCCAAACGTTTACTGTCAAGATCTCATACCCCACAACATGTTAGCAACTCTGCAGGAAGTGACAGTACATCATAGAGTCAAGCACATGCTACCATTGCACTCAGTCTTGTACAGGAAGGACAACCCTGCACTGATACATCAGTATCTCCAAACCCAGACAAAGACTTTGAGGATGATGGTAGGCATTCAGAGGGAACTGTGTCCACAGTGACAACTTTACAAAGGGGAGCCAGGTGCAGGCATTTGTTACAGCTACCCAGGCAAACAAGAAAATTATTGGCTGGCCAGAATTAAATGTACAGTGACATTGTTAGTAGTCCGAGCACTGTTACAGAGAGTCAGCTGGAAATAGAGCATTCCAGGGTATGCTCGAGGATTTCCCGCACTACTTGGAAATAACACAGAGTAGGGATAGTGGCATGATTACACATGCCACTGATGTAGAATGGTGGCACACCAAGCATCTATGGCCACCTCCATTCATGCACTAGTTAGGACTTACCATACTCAAGCAGGAGTCATTCTTGCAAGGGTATGAGGACAGGGTACTGTCCAGACCTGTTAGGGAAGATCACATGAGACTCCAAGTGCTTCTCAGGAAAGTTATGAACTAGTCAGGGTGAACAATCGCAATGTATTTCATACAGGTCACATCAGAGTTCATATACACATAGCAGAACTTCTTAATCTTGGTCCAAATCACATTCATGAAGCACTGTCAGATCAGTGCCTCAGAGTCACCTGCATAAATTAGCTCATCAAACAGCCATCATGACAGCCTCTCTTTAAAATCACTTCCACTGTCACCTGTCCTACGTTTTGAAAATGTATATGACTCATTTGATCTTGAACTACTGTGAACCATCTCTGACAATTCTGTTAGTTAACAGTTTGACTTTCAGAAATGCAGGTGAATTTTAAATAGAAGGGGCTTAACATATAAAAAAATGGGGGTGGAGTTTGGGAGACTTTACAGCTATTTGCATTACATCCTTGCAAAAGTACTGCTTAGAACCAAGGAACTGTGTAAAGAAATCTGAATGATATAACATGACAGGCATTAACACCAGTGATCTGTACATTAACATTTCTATAGCTGGCAGTTACCTACAACTTAAAAGTATTAGCACACATAGTGCATATATTTTGCAAAACAGTTATAAAGGTGAGTTTTACTTTTATGATGCCTTCTGAGATCATTGAACAGGAATCAGTGAGCACTCAGGCATGACTTCAAACAAACAATAATATAACTGTTATGGAAAAAAAATATATTTTAAGATGAGAGAAAATGTCATATGAACAGAGACATAGTGACAGCAGACCATGCACCGCACAGCACAGCCCACAGATATCACTGCATCCATCAGCTGTAATCAATGTATTTTTTTTACAATAAAGGAAACATTAAACTGAACACCATGGTCCATAGTTCTGGACTAGATGTAACCTTTACTTGCTTAGTTGAACTGGCCTGCCACAAGGGGTCCGTTATTACCGCTGCTGGTAAGAGAAAGTGTAGGGGGAGGCAAAACAAAGGAAAAGTGATTTAGCATTCAGCAGTACATTTTACCATGAATAACTACTTAAATACAATAGAAATAAATAAATAAATATATATATATATATATATATATATATATATATATATATATATATATATATATGAAATATATATTTTTTTCACTTGCTAACAAGATACCCACTGGGCATCCTACCATACAGGAAGAGGTGGTGCTTGGAGTTGGTATATTTAAGTAGAGGGTGTGGGGGGTACAGGGGGGCTTGCCCCTCTGCAGAAACAATGTGTTTTTTTTTATTCCACTTCGTAATTTTGAGTTACTGAAAACTCGATCATATGGTCTCGACCATATTTAGCTAGAGTTTTCCTTAATTCGGCATTGTGAAGTGGAACCCCACAGAGATAGGAAGTCCATGCATTCCTCCAGTACCCCTAGTGGGGGTCATACACACCCCACTAAGGCCATTATAATGTCTTTGTCCACTCTGAACCTATCAAGCATCTAAGTTCTAATGAGTCATCTTCTGCCTATATCTCCTCCTTTTTGGCTGGTAAACTCCACTCTCCACAATTGGTTTTGGCTCAGCCAAGACAAGCAACTCACACCTGGAAACAGCAAGGCTAACAGCAAGTAGCAGAATTTTTGTGGACTGCAAAATATGTAGCTTTGGTGAGACTCTTCTTTATATATAATGTATCCATGGATGGCATGGAAAAGCAGGAAAATTCAACTTTGAATCACAAACAGGCAAAGACAACCCTACATTAGCATATGCTTAGTTACATAATTTCTCATTAACATCTCATTATGAGTTCATTTACCTTCGTTTATTTACAGCATGGGAATTTTTTTGAAGACTAGTGGGAGAATTTTGGGGTGAGGGATATGATGTATTAGTTTTATTAGTTTTGATAGGTGATGGTTTAATGATTGGACACTACAAATGGGAAGTTATAGATTGAGGTGATGGTTGAATGAGGGTAATTTAAGCCACAATTTCTTCCATTTTTTAATCCTTTTCTGCCATCCACTTTATGGACAAGTCATTCCTTATATTTTATCTGCCTGGTCCTATAGTTCCACATTATACCATGGAAAGGGAGTATCCTCCTTCTAGAGGAAAATATCTTCAATTTATTGTCTAGGCTGGCAACAAGAGTCAATAACTGGGGTAATGTTATTTTCTGGAGGAGTAGGTTTTCAGACTCAGTCTAAATTTTCTCCTAGTGACTGACATGCCCAACCTGATTTATGTCTTTCTTCAGAGCAGTTCTCTTCTTCCATACATATTTCCAGAACTGCCACTTATTTAGAGCTTGTATTTTGCGGTACTCCCTTTCCTCGTGGGGTGTCAGCACTACAGCAGACCAAACACTTTTCTCTGTCAGGACCTATTAGCCACCATCAGTTGCATGTTCCCACCATTCCCAGTTGGTCCTTCTGGAATTGTGGCTGCACTTTAAACTGAAGTTGTCTGGGTAAGTCAGCTGTTTATCTTTGTACCCTGAAGACAGCTGGCACTGTGTGATATTTACTTCTTACTTGCCTATTATGCAGTTCTGAGTACTTTCTTTGACATTTTACTCTGCTCAGGTCATCCCTGAAAATTAGTATTTATATCCCACCCCTGGTAGCTATCATATTGACAGCAAACCCCTAGGAGTAGACCCAATAGTCATGGACTTGGGGACACACATAAACAGCAGTCTAGCCTTTGACCATCACATTTCTGCAGTAGTGAGGAAATCATTCTATGTTGCCCAACTTATAAACAAGGGAATGGCTTCTAGGTCCAAGGAAGTCATTGTTCCGCTGTATTCTGCATTCATCAGACCTATTGAGTACAATGCCCCCTTTGGTATGTACCTAACTAGGCATATTCAAGAACTGAAACATTCACAGAGGTTTCTTACTAAAAGAATACATGTCCTATGCAGACAATCTTAAGGCCCTATCCTTATATTTTGTCTCTTGCAGGCTGTTGATTGGAGATCTATGTCTGGCATACAAGGTATTGTCAGACCCCACTATGATGGACTTTCTGCATATCCACAAAACAAGCAGCACCAGAATTACCCATTCTAAAGATGTAAACATTGCCTGTGATACAACTAGGACTTGCTGGAGAGACAGGTGTGCATCCCGGAGACTACCCCATCTCTGGAACAGGCTCCCTATCTACTTGAAGCAGAGTTCCTCCCTAACCGAGTTCAAGTATAACTTGGACAATTGGATGAATAACAGGAAATTCATCCCTGGTTTGGCACCTATAGCTGTAATGGACAAAGGCAGCTTGTAAGTGGTTCATCTCCCAGGCCCCTGCTTGTAAATGTTTCATCTCCCAAGCCCCTGCTTACACTTATTAAGGGTATCAGAACTTGTCAGAGATTTAGGATGCATGGCTAGGCTTAAAAAAGCCCTTGTGGTCTTTAGCCTAGTAAACACCTATGAACCTATATAACACATCTTAGTGTCCCTTCAATAATTAAAAGTATAATTTAAAAAATAGGTCACATTTCATACTTAAAGCTAAAATTAGGCTAATAAGTTGAGGGGGAGAGTAGCATTGACACTGACCCTTAACTTTCATTCATGAAAACAGAAGAGCTCAGAAACAACTAAGCTCTCCTAGTAACAGTAATGTATAAAGACCTAGACTCATGGAAGGACAAAAGCATCTAAATAGCCTCTTAAGTTCATATAAGGGCTACATCCTGTCCATATCTAGTCATATGTAGAAATAAACAGTCTATAATGGCTGTCCTCACTCAGAAAGCAAAGTGAAATCCCATTCATGTGAATAGATTCTGATGCAAATGATGCATCAATGGTAGAAATTCAGGTAAATAAATAAATACATTAACTAACTAACTAACTAACTAACTAACTAACTAACTAACTAACTAACTAAACTAAATGTCCTACTGCTACAAATATTTGAATTCCAGTTTTCTAAATCTGACATCCCGAAGTGTAGTTAACTAATATTTTTAAGACTCAAGAAAACAAGACCAGGTTAATCTGAGTCAATGTAAAATGACATCAGTTATTTATCTTTGTGAGGATCCTGACTTAAACAGCCTACTCTGCAAGTGTGCCTACAGTATCCACGAAAACTTTTCTAATAATATATAAACAGCGTTTCTCTGCTAAAGTCATACAATACTTCTGTGTTACCTTCACTCCTCTGTCATAGGCATGCCACTTATACCCTGCCTAAGGAGTGCCTTTGCTGTGGATTTTATTCTGCAGATGACTGTCTCAGCTCTTCAGTCATCTGCAGGCTATCATCTCTCATATGACAACTTGCTTGTATGTTGTCATGTGTGCCCCCATTCATTATAGCTCTGTGTACTGGCCCAAGTATTTGGGAAGCATGCTGCTATGGCAGTTAAAGGTTTTGATTCACCACTCCATGATCCAGGCTCATTCCTGACCTCTGGTCACACATAGGATTTATATATCTGTGCATCTGTGTGGGATATCTTTCATATCTCCTCCTAAACATGTGGTATTTGAACTGGCTACTTTAAACTGTATCAAAAACTCTGCATTGTATTGTGCTTACTCTCAAGGCTGTGGCTCAGATTATGCCTGCAATGGGTCTGCAGTGGAGCAGGTCATTTATTTTAATAATTTAAATAATGAGAGGAAAGCTGGTAGCTATTTGAAGAATTAATTTTATTGAAACTAGGTCCCGTGACTTTAGACAATAAATAAAGGAACCACTGGTGAGTATCCTGATTAGGCATCTATAATCCATCATTTCCACATATTTGGGATTCAGAATTCTATATTAACCCGGCTGATACTTGATATAGATGCAACAAACAGGTTAGAACTCCAATAGGCACTGCACAGTCTGTATTGCAAACAGCTAATAAATAAATGCAGCATTGTGTAAGTAAACAGTTAACTCATTCACTCCAATGGAGCTCATTAAGTTTGCACTGTAACTTCCAATGGGCGGAGCCTAAGTCTTGACAGAATCAAACTATGTCCTCACATTTCAAACAAATGTTCATATCTGTGGAACCATAGTTGTTATGAAAGAAGTATAAATGGTAAACTCTTCAGCACAAACAATTTTCAAAGTGGCATTATTCTATAGGTTCTAGGTCTTAAACCAAATTTTATAGGTTACAGTAAGCACAGTAACTATTACAGTTGTAATGTTTTGTAAAGAACTTAATATTTCAGCAACCACTCAAGTTAAACACATACTGTCAGCAGCATTTTATTCATCTAGCTGAGCGCTTTCATATAAAGCTTAGGAGTTGTGTATGTGTTACTTGGTTGCTGAGATATTTAGAAAAATGTGAAAATTATATTTATATAAATTAATATCATAAAAACAACAGTTAATCTCTATTTATCTGCACTAGACAGAGGTCATATATTAATGCAGTTGAGTTTGCCACTGTGTAAGCTTTAAAATGAAATCTTTTAAAACCTTGTACATAGCATGGTTTTGGAATTATTGATGCAAATATGAACAAGCAATATTTGATGCCTAGAGGCATCAGTAGGAGTTAACTGCAGATGCACCTGGAGGCGTCTCTTGGATGTAATAAGTTAAACTGGAAATCCAACACAGAGGTCAGTAACAATGTCCCTGAGAGAGGGTTGCTGAAAAAAAATGAAAAATAAATTTATTTTGAAATTCATTTATGTTTAGAAACACATCTACAGTTTGCATAGAGATACTCAACTTCCAGTTTACTAATTAGACTGCTATAAACCAAATCAAACCATCTGAACAAGAGATTATACATCTTTAGTAAACACAAAAGGCTGGTTGTGGACCTCAGACTTTCAAAATGGATGCTAAATAGTCACTGGTTTTAAAAATATAATCCCCCAGATTCATGAACGGTTAATTTCCATGCAAGAACAGTGTAGCCGCTCCTGCACAGAAAATGGCCACATTGTGATCTAGGTAAGTGCTGTTTTCATGTGTACGAGTGTCCCTACACTTTTCTTGCACGGAAAGCCATGTGGGAAGTAAATCACCTCATCTGCTGGTAAAAACTATGCAAATGAGGTGATTTTGCAATCCACGAAGCTGGCCAGACTATGTGCAGAAGCAGTGTCAGAGCAGAAATGTATTCAGATAGTAATTGAATACTTTTCTGCATCTGAACAAACGAAGGCAAGAAAGCTCATGGAAAGCATGTATTACAGTCAAACATACATGCCAATGGCCAAATATAAGGCCATTGGCATTAAAAACAGTGTATTATTTTTTTTTAAATTAAACTTTATTTTTGGCTGATCTCGGCCGTTTAAGCTTAGGGCAGCAGTGCACAAGTGGGATCATGCTGAAAATAAAAAAAAAATGAGAAAAGTCAGATTTAAGTTAATTCTGCATTTTGCAATTATAGTCAATGGCATACAGAATGTAAAGAATACCAGGGAGCCCTGGTTGTCAAGGGGAAAGGGTCTGTTTAAGCACAGTAACTAATGACTCACACACTGGGGTATGCAAATGAGGCGAGTTATACTGAATCACAGAATTCTTCAAAGTGTCAGCTTATACCTAACCATGTAGGTGCAGCAATACAACAGTGTAAGTGTAAGAGCTGAATGACTTCATAAGGTGGTGTATCATGCTTGCTGTACGCTCACTGAAGCTCTGTGGGCCATGTTTGCCCTTAGCTAAGCACAGCTAAGGAAGGTGGTGTGTCAGATGTGCCCTGAGCATTGTGTATATAGCCTAAACTGGTATGCGCGCCATGCACTGGGATGTAAACCAAAGAAAAAAAAAAAAAACAAAATGGGGAAATGGCAGCACTATTTACATATGAGCACTAGGTATGCATGGCGCACCTCAGGGCTTAAATAGGGAGGAACTGGAAATGAGAAACAGCACTATGAAGGCAATCAGGGAAAACCAGCATAGCTGGCAGGTGGAATGTATCAGAATCAGCCAATTACACATGCAACAGCCCAGCACACTAATATAAACTATGCAAACACCCTACAGACTGGTTTTCCCCACAAACTCTACACCACCTGTGTACACAGATGGGGGATTTTTAACTGGCAAAACTAACTAAAAATATTAGAGGCTGCTGCTGCTTTACTCCATCAATATGTGCTAGAGACTGAGGGTGGTGAAGAGGAGAATGCTGACAACCGACCCACAGTGAGGAGGAGGAGAAGAGTGTACAGACCCAGGGTAACCTACCAGGGCCTACATGAGCTGGAGATAGTAGAGTGATGTAGGTGGACAGGGACATTCTACAGCAAATTGAAGAGCTGTGCCGGCCATTCCTCACACATGGAACTAATAGAGGGGAACCCATCCCAGTGGATACCAAGGTATGTCTAGGCTTAAGAATACTAACCACAGGTACCTTCCAAAGACCAACTGGGGATATCATGGGGGTCTCACAGGCATCAGCATCCAGAGTACCCCACCAGTTCCTGGATGCCATGACACAACATGCCAATGAGCACTTATATTTCCCCACCGCCCGTGAGTCACTGACCAGATGTATGTGTCTCTTCCACCATACAGTAGAATACCCTGAGGTAGTTTGTGCTATACACTGCATGCACATAAACATCAAAGCACCACCCAGTGAGTGGGGCAGGGTCTACATAAACCACAGGAGCTTTCCCTCCATCAACTGCCAGGTCATGTGTGATGCCCAGGGCATTATAATTAATGTGTGTGCTGGTAGCCCTGGAAGCTATCACGACTCCCATATCTGGCATTGCTCACAGCTGTATCAGGCATTTGCCAGGGGGGATATCCTATATGGTCATCTAGTGGGGGATGCTGGCTATGCACTGGAGTTGTGGCTGATGATACCCATCAGAAATGCACACACACCTGAACAAGAACACCATAATGAGGCACACGCACAAACCAGGATCATTGTAGAGCATGTGTTTGGGATCCTCAAGTCACGGTTCCGCTGCCTTGACATATTCGGTGGAGCCTTGCAGTACTCTCCAGCTACATGTACACAAATGTTCATAGTATGTGCCATGCTACATAATATGATCCTGCAGAAACAGCTGCAGCAGAAACAGCATGGGGCAGGGCCACACAGCCCCCTACCATTGCCAAGGCCAGCACAGGCACAGAGGGACTCGAAGGATGAACAAACTGATCCTGCCCCTGTAGGCAGAAGGAGGCATTCACAGTATGCCCAGGCCTTGGCAAAGAGGCAACGCATAGCACAAACACTGACACTGTATGGACCCAGGGAATGATACCGCTTTTCGACTCGCACATACATTAAAAGGGATGCCAAACATGACACTACCTGAACTTTACCACGTATAGGGAGTGTACTATGTGCATCCAGCATAGTCAGCCCTCCAGCACCATCCTCAATACTGGTCCAGGTAAGTCATTATTTCTATCAATTACTGAATTGAGTAGTATGTTCTCATACTTGTATGTATGATATGGATGCAAGCATGCAAGGGAATTGGGTGGCTGAATGGGATAGCAGCAGACAGCTATATGGGACAGCAGGAAATTCATAACTGGTTTTTACTGACTACTGATGTCAACATACTAGGCAGTACTACACAAGGTGACAACCCCCGCCTCAGTACATGTGATGGCCCAAAGAACTGTGGGTGTCAATAGGTCACACACATGGATGTCTATGAGGGTCACATACCCACTACCAGCCTCACCCAGCAGGACAGGTGTAGATGATCATAAAGAAAGGCCAGGCTAAGGACCCCAAATGATGGCAATGGTGAACAGCCCCCACCAGACCTACACAGGCATACTGCAACAGGTCTGGCAGTTGCATTCTAGTTCTGAAGGGTAAGAAGTCTGAAACTGAAATATATGCCATTAAGATCTAACGTGTGTACTCTACTGATATGCCTCCTGTCTGCATGATAGGTCACAATACAATACAAAATGGAATCCAATAGAGTAACCAAAATACCAGTACAGTCATTTCAAATGTTAAAGTCTCCAGGTGTGCACCCCCCAATCTCATGTAGAGAAACAGTAACAGATGGCCTGCAGCACTCTCAAATGGCCTATGCCTCACCCATAGTGCCAATGTATGGAATTTCAGGGAGTCCCAACTAACAACCTAAAGGTCTATATTAAATCAGCAAACACTTGAAAAAGTGAACTCTGATTTATCGACCCCATGTAAGTGAAAGCTTACAATCCCGAACACTCAGAACAGCAATTTTTTCCCAGGGAAAAAAATCACTGTTCCACAAAAAAAATAAATAAAAGTAAAAACATCAAAACATTACATAAAGTGGGGGGCTTCACCCCCCCCCCACACCCCCCTACTTAAATATACCAACTCTGTGATTGCACTACAGTGACGAAAACGGCAAAGTAATGGAGGTGGCCAAGCAACTTCTTCCCCCAGGGAAAGAAATAGCTTATATGCCGTTTCACTATTTTGCTGTTTCGTGCTTTCATGTTTGATCAAGACCCATTTGAAGGATTGCGTCTTTGATCATATTATCAGAGCCCCAACCTAAGACAGTAAACAGAAAACAAATGCAAGGCCATGTTGACAAATGCCAGTAGCATGCCTCCCCATCTCCTACTGCAAGGACTGTGGATCAGGACATAAATACTACTGGGATAAAGACCCAACTATAGGGATACCTGTGAGATATTGCTTACATAATGTTAAGTGGAGGAGAGAATAACAGAGGGGGGGGGTGTAGAAGCATGGATGTCATGGAGTGTGTGAAGTCTGAAACTCTAATGTCCGCCCATACTACTCCTGACTGCAAACCCATGAATGAATAGCCACAAAATTGCTTGTAAACCACAATGTGAAGATAAACTGACCAGATATATGAGTCCTGCCTCTGAAGAACCTGGGTGTATCTGTACGGCTGAGCGGTATGGCCCCAGCATGATATGGCCATTCCATGAAGTTGAGAAAAGCACAAGGATGGGATCCCCAGTCAGCATACTAACAAGGTGCTGGACCATTTACACAGAACCAGCAGTCTATTGTCTGTAGCTACCCCTCCACAATGGCAGGTGTGTACCAGAATGTGTAGTCTATATGCCTCAGAATATTGGTCACAGCTTCATTCATCTTGTATTTCCCGGTAAACAACTGTGAGCAAAGAATGATAACTGTCAGTAGTTGATGACATGGCACATCACAGTGTAAAACAGTACATATGTCAGAAAATCTATGCTACAACCAAACATGTCACACAAGCAGCACAGACAGCAGTAGTTACAGTATCCCCCGTATGTTAAGTCCATTGTGTCTCCATATTGGCAAACTATCTAAGGATATCCTGCAGAAACAGTTTGCTAGGTGTAGCTGTAGCACATAAAACCCTGAACTGGAGTCCAACCCTACCTAGAATGGATGCACACACTCAATATAGAAGGTCATACTAGGCATGCTCCTACACTTAGAGAAATGAAGCCCATGTCTCCCAACATAGTGGAGTACAGATATCGGTTATTCGCAGATGTCTGCGCACACACACCAGATTATACACCATTGATACTTCACACACACACACAATGGATCAGAATATTCACACATATTTAAGGCCAACATAATATAATATGTCAAACGTACACACACAGAGACGTGGGGAAGAGAAATACAGACAGCGGCAGAGAGAATCCCATTACGAGTCCTCTACCACACACTACACATCCCATTGGCCTATATCACATGATGTGCTGATTTCATTCATTGTAGAAATACCTTTAGTTAGCCCTCAGCCCTATAGTCTCAGTGGTGCTTGTGATAACTGTGAAACACTACAGTACAAATAGGTATCCATGTAGCAGTTGTAATCTCAGTCATGTCAAATATAAAGCTGTGTGTGAGTGCTTGTGTGTGTGTGTTTCTAGATGAATTTGACTGAGGCCATTCACTCTCACTAAACTTCCTTTACCTGTCCTTCAGCACTGTTGGTGATATCACTCATCTTCAAATATACCTTTTTGACAGCTTTCTAACATATAAGCTCTGTGGCACTTTCGATAACTAATACTATAGTGTAGCAAACTAGTTAGTCAGGATTTCCAATTCTGGTCCTGGCAACTGTGCAAATGTGAGTGTTTGTGTGAGAGAGAGTGTGTATCCTTGTAGAGATCTGATTTTGTGGTCGTTCACACTTGCAACACTTCCCATACCCCTTCTTTAGCACTGCTGCTGATGTCACTCACCTTCAAAGATACCTTTGGACAGCTTTCCAACATATAAGCTCCGTGGCACTTGCGATAACTGTATAATACTATAGTGTAACAAGCTAGTTAGATAGGAGCTCCAGTCTTGATCCTGGCAACTGTGTAAATGTGAGTGTTTGGACGAGAGAGTGTGCATATTCTTATAGAAACCTGATTTTGTGGTCATTCACCCTTACAACACTTCCCTTATCCCTCCTTTAGCACTGCTGCTGATGTCTGTGAAGATTGGGGGATGATGGGCGAAGGCTGCCAGCCTAGTCAAATAGAATTTGATACATAATTCTGGCATTTGTAAATATAAATGTAAAATACAGCCTTGTTTCTTAAATGAAAGAAAACACTGTAAAATGTAAACTTCAAGATTGTAGCAACATTCCCATCTGCTGTAAGGAAAACTAAGCCAAGCATTTCATCTGTTCTTTTGAAGTTAAAATTATGTCTTGCATATCCTTTTGATCTAAATAGTGGTGCCGAAGAGGCTAAATTAACACATTATTTCTATTGTCTTAAGGACTTATTACTAGAGTGTACATGTGAAATGTCTTGTACTTTTCTGACCAGGTGTTAGATTGTTAAATAATGTAGCCCTTTTGGCCTGGGAACTCCAGACTAAGTGTCAAAATTATGTAATGTGTATACTGGGAAAACCTAAGTGTCAAAATGATGTAATCTGGGTGGGCCCAGCAGAGATGTTTGTTAGTGAGTTTAAAAAATATTGTTCAGAGAGAGACTGTAATGATTTTGATCTTGATATCCAACTCTCAGCACTGCCTTATGCTCTCTTTATGTAAGTAGTATCTTAGAAGTATATTTTCTTGTAGTAATAGCTAGGAACTTAGAAAAAAGTTAGACTAAGTGTCTTTCTGTTAAATCAGAACTTTCCTACGGTATTGTTTTGAGTTTCTGTGTGATCTCTGAACTCTTAGATATCACTGTGGTGTAGTAGTATTGTCTTGTGTTTTTAATTATTTATTATTAAATATCTTAAAAACCTTTTACCTGTGGCTGGTTTGTGTAGAGATAAGTAATCTCTAGAGTACGATGCATATTTATAGAGTTTATTGTACAAGGCCACTCTAATAAGCCTTAGACTGATTAGTCACATTACCAGTTGGATAATAATATTGCACAGTAATAACTGGACACCCTTTTAAGGGCCATTGAGTAGATGATAAGTATTAGCTGGTGGTGGTAGCAATTATTACCGTATAGTCTGGGTAAAGGTGCACAGCTGGAGAATCTGTGTCAGCCTTTCCCAGGAGTGTTTATGAAGTTGTATAAATACTTATCTCAAAATGTGTGTGGTGTGTCAGCTACCTGGGCAGGGACATGAAGCACTAGTGGGACAGAGAGGGTACTGGAGGTCAGCTTGCCAGCAAGGCTGACATCTGGACCCTATAGCTGTGCCAGTGGGGAGTCTTATTGAGGACCTGGGGAGCAAGGGAGCAACCAGCCCCAGACTGACTGTGATCTCTGTGTGCACTTGGGAAATTGTAATTTACTGTGTGTATTTGTTATCCTTTCCTCTTATATGAGACGCCCTCCCTGGTGTTAGTGGTAAAGATTGAGGCTTTTTGATTGCTGGGCCAGGGCACAGCCATCACAATGTCACTCACCTTCAAAGCTACCTTTGGACAGCTCTGTAACATGTAAGCTCTGTGCCACATGCAGTAAATGTGGAACAATGTAGTAGCAATGACTGCATAGATAGGAGTTTAAATCTCATTCCTGGCAAGTGTGGTATATGTCTGTACGTCAAAGATTGTGTCCCCATGTATACCCAGTACACATCTCAGTGCCTGACTTTAGCAGTCCTGCAGATATCATTCACCTTCAAAGTACATGTTGGCAACTCTAAAACATGTGACATCAGTGGTGCACGTGGCAAATGCATAACATAATGGTCTGAAAAGATGGTTAGATAGAGGTTTGAACCTCATGCCTGGTAAATGTGTGTGTAAAGTAAAATATTTTGTGGAATCTCACCCACTACATCACCTAATGCCAATATTTACAAGGGCTGGTTATGTTCTTAGCCTTAGAAGTACCTTGGGACAGCATCCATCTTGTAAGCTCTGTGTCGTGTGCGATAAATGAGTAACACTGTAGTAGCAATACATAACTAGGTAGGTGATTGAAACCCAGTATTGACAATTGTGTGTGTCTGTCATCAGTACCCTCTGTGGGGGCTGGTATGATTGTGGAATAACAGGATCCATTGGGGAACAATTTCTGCTAAATTATTATGTTGAGGACCTAGTATATGTCACAATGTCCACATTACAAGGTCAACAGTTGTCAAACATTATAGAGGTTGGTGTAGACAATCCAAATCCCTAAATGTCTAGTGCCATGTGCAATAACTACGTGACAGTATGGATTAGTGAACAATATAGGCAACCCTTCTAATACTCAGAGACCACTCTCCACCCACGAATCATACACAAACACACTTGTCTAGGCAACAACCACTGTATCAGTAGTTCCCCTGCATATTGCCTCACAGATAGTACCCACGGTGTGATTGCAGTGGACTACATGCCTGTTGACCACAATTGTGCCACTGACATCAAAAAGTACTTTGATGTGTTACATCACCTGACTGTGTGTTATCCAGCAAGTAAAAGGACATGGCACCCTATTCTATCCCCTCAGTAGCCCAATCAATGTGTACAGTGGCCCTTTTGCCATGTTCCCCAGTGGATGCCTGCAACAGGTGTAGAGTCTGCAAATGTACCCCACAAAGGGAATACCATGCCTTATACACAAGCCCTGTATGGACAAACACCAATAACTCCAGTGAATACCCATATCATACTGCCAACGTAGGTGCAATCACTACTTCAGTTACATAGCCAGGTCTCAGCAAATGAGGTCAAGAATGCTACATCAGAGTATACCAATCTGTCCACACAACATGCCACAGAGACCGCAAGCACACTGCCACACTTCAAAGAACATGCATGTGGGACATGTGCACAACCCAGACACTATCCATGTTATGTAATATAAATCACATGCATGGGAAGCAGTGCACATCACTGACCACCCGCAATAGAAATCTGGATGAGTGGATGGGGAATACCGTACTCACCCCTGGGGACCACTCCAGTGACTATGCTCCTGAGCCACAATGGGGACTATTTTCATATGGCCTGATGCCAGGATATTCCCTTGGGCTAGCCTTTTAGACCCTTCAGGCCCATTCACCTACTACACACATATGAAGCAATGAACCTATGGATCTCAGTACTGGCAAGTGTGTGTGTGTGTGTGTGTGTGTGTGTGTGTGTGTGTGTGTGTGTGTGTGTGTGTGTGTGTGTGTGTGTGTGTGTGAGTGTGTGTGTGAGTGAATAGTAATCCCAGTGTGTTTGGTTGATGAATATCCCCTGTGGCTGAGGTTATTAGCAATCAGAGGTGTATCCAAACCAGAACATGTACCAATCTTCATTCTACAACAGATGTTTGAAATCAACATATACCTATGTACAACCCTCAGCCTTATAATCTGTGAGGCATATGCAATCACTGTGTTACAGACTGGGGATTACCGTGCACATACTGTAACCTGCCTATGACATGGTGGATGTGTCACCACACTGCTATACCCCCGTGGCCTTGTTGCAGGGCCACACCTGGTGACACACAGATGCCTAGAATGGAAATAGGATACAGCATGTGGGAACACATTCACTCAGCACTTCACTAGTGGGGGGGAGAAAGGGGAGAGCTGGTACAGAATGTGTTTCCAAGACTGTGGCCAATATCTGTTCTCTCAGGATAGGTATTAGCATTGTGCAGTAACTCCCAGCACTTGTATTTAATGATGTGGAGGTTTTTGATGCAACTATCAAAGGCTGTTGTGACTGTTGTCAGTGTCTGCTGCATCTCTGCTGCCACAGATGCCTGTCGGGTATTCCATGAGGGATCCAACGTTGTGTTTGAGGCTAATAAGGGAGTTCAACAGTCATGGGACACCACCTGTCCCTGGAAAAGTGTCCTCCTTCTGATGTGCACTTTAGTAATTGCAGGGGACCGTCACCTTGTCTACCAGTGTTTGGAGGACTGTCTGGGTTCTGTTGGCTCTAGCTAGTACCATACATTCATGTACCTGGTTGTACAGTGCCTATACGTATGTTTCCACAGTCATGTAGCTATTTCCCATTACCATGGGTGCAGTGACGACATCCACCCCTGTTTTCATGGCTACAAAGTCAGCTTTGGAGAGGTTTTGCCAGGTGGTTATCTTTGTGGGGGTGTGTGGCTGACATGTTGAATTCCATGTTGATTACAGCCTGTGTGACTCTCACCATGCAGGGATTGACATCTGTAGATAATCAATGTCCCATATTTAAGTGGTTGACACATGTTAAGTTTGTTGCATCCTCTACCAGGGGTCAGTATGAGCTGGTATGGGGCAATGGAAATTATGAATCCCAGAAGTGTTGGGCCACTGTACTGGCACTTGGCTAAATTCCCCAGGTGATGGAGGAGTAGTTGAAGACTCGTACTATGTCAGTGTTGCGTTGGACCATCATAGATGGCAGGGTGTTAAGGAATATGTATTGACAGTCTAGGGACATAGATGTGGATGCATAGCAAGCTATGGTCTGGATTGCACTATTACCCCAAGGCAGTTGTACTGGAAGTATATCCAAAGCATTATGATGGGATACTAGTCTGGAGGTGTTCCTATCCATAATGAATGTGGAGACCACACCACCTGTAGAGGTGTGGTGTGGTCCATGTTTGGGGGCTGACAGCTGTGGAATGCGTCATAGCCTGATACTGCAGGTCTGCTCTCTGCTGCTGTGAACCACATATCCATTACAGCAAACATGTGTCCTCCACTCCAATGGCTGCTATGAGTGACTGCATCCTGACAGTTAGATGTCCACTGTTGAGCAGCATGACCCTCAGATTGCATACATGTGTAGCTGTTAAGGTGGTAATAACATTAGGAACACTGCCTAATAAAGCACCATAGGGGAGGCAAGACACTTAGCTAGTACCTGGCAACCCAACGGTGACAGATGTAGGACATCCATGGCAAGTTGTTGGATTCTGTCAATCATGTAATCCCAAGCAGAGAGATTCTGGATCCCCTAAGAATGACACATAACACGTAAGTCAATGTTGCAGTCAATCATCTGTTGATAGTACCGCAGCATCATTCCAGGTTAACAGTGGTACACTACCCAGGGCTACTGTCACACCTGCCTGGACCTCATAATCAGAGAGTCTGACCATGTCTCCTGTCATGTAGTCCAGGCAGGTGTGTCCCTAGTCATTCACACCCATATGGATATGGAGTGAAACTCATAGTTGTTGTGGAGTGACATGACTGGCTGTGCCATGTGTTAGATGCTGGCATGTAATAGATATTTGGCTGTTACCTGCTCCATATTCAACTTAGTGAGTGGAATGCGTGTGCCTCAGTATTGAGTTACCCATGATCACTGTATTGTGCATGGTTAGCCTTAGGAGCTTAGGTTGGGGGCACACTGTGTAGGGTACATATGTGTCCCTTGGCATGTGCCATGTCACGGTGTCTGAGTGGGTGTCTGTCTTGCTAGTCTGTGCTGTTTGGGTAACTGTCCATGTTGTGCCTCTGTGAAGGTGGGTGTGTGGCTTTTTACTGTATGTCATGGCTGTCAAAGTGGGTGTCATGATGAGCTACATGTTCCACATGGTGTGGTGCAGGTGTTGATCTTATCCTCTTGACCTGCTAGTCCAGTCTTTGCTGGAGAGTGCATATGTTCACATTGGGTGATATATGGGTAACCCTCACAGGTCTGAGTGTTTGGAGTGTAGAGGGGAAGGTTGTCTATGTACATGAGGCAGTTGCAACAGTGCCCCAGAATGGAAAACTGCACCAGGGTAATGGGTGAAAGCACAGATAACCGCCCTTCAAACATGCCAGGAGGGGTAGACATAACTAGTAGGTACCGGGGCTACATCTGTGATGAATGAGTACTGCTGATGGCTCACAGGTGTGCCACACTTCTTGATACAATAACCTGGTGAAGTACCAAACCATAATGCTAGTTGAAGTGCAAGACACAATGAACTAGCATGATGTATGGGTGGAACAGAAGGCAGACTGTCTGCCACCTGTAATACTTTACCACAGCTGTGCAGTTATCAGCAGCTTTGGCCATGTGACAGTTCAATAAGCTAAGTAGCACATGCGGCAACTGTGTAACACTACAGCAGACATGCCTAGATAAGCAGGAGTTCTAATCCCAATACTGGCAACTGTGTGTGTGTGTGTGTGTGTGTGTGTGTGTGTGTGTGTGTGTGTGTGTGTGTGTGTGTGTGTGTGTGTGTGTGTGTGTGTGTGTGTGTGTGAATCCTGTACTGTCTGACTCATACCATTTGTGACCTGTGTACTACCCTTCACACTTCCCTACACTCCAATTTCATAGACTTGTTGATGTCATCCACTTTAGAAATACCTTTGGAAGAGGTGGTAATGTATAAACTCTGTGGCGCATCTAAAAACTGCATATCACTATTGTAGGAATACCTAGATAGGCAAGATATCTAATCCCAATAGTGGCAAATGTGTGTGTGTGTGTGTGTGTGTGTGTGTGTGTGTGTGTGTGTGTGTGTGTGTGTGTGTATGTGTGTGTGAATCATGTACTGCTTGGATCATCCCATTTTTGACATATGTACTACCCTTTACACTTCCTTACACCCTAGTTTCATAGATCTGTTGATGTCATCCACCTTAGAAGTACCTTTGGAAGAGGTGGACATTTATAAGCTCTGTGGTGCGTCCACTAACTGCATAGCACTATAGTAAGAATACCTAGATAGGTAGGAGTTTTAATCCTAATGTTGGCATCTGTTTGTGTGTGTGTTGCGGATCATATCTTGTGTGGGTTATACCTTTTTGATGTATACCATACACGGCTGGTGATCACCTCTTGCTGCCATTACTTTATATAGTGTGGTAACCGCATCTGCCTCACATGCAGCAGGTTAAACCATTGTACAGTCCTCTGTATGGATGTGTCTGGAATATCCATATGTTTGAAACCTATATGTGGTTGGAAGTGATCTGTGTGGCTTAACAATGCCCATGTATGTGATATTATAACCAAATAGGCCACAGTGAGTGTACTGACACATATGGCAGAATGAGGTATAATACCTGACTGAAACATCATGCTGATAGCATGTATGCCCCCCTCACAGGTGGCCAGCCTTGTAGGTACAATACATGAGTCCAGATGCTTGGTTTTCCAAGTGAACTGTACCTGTTATGGGTCACAGTAAAGGCTGGAAGAGGTGTGGACTGTCATATTGTGGTCCTAATTAGTATGTAACAGGAACACCTTGCATCTTAAGTGGGGTGTGTACACAATTTATATCCACTGTATACCAGTAATGTGTCATGCATGACCCTACCTTAGGCCATTTGTCTAGCACAATTTTCTGACCTCTGTCCAGATGTCTTGGCACTGACAAGTTGTGAGGTATGCTACAGGAATGTTGAATTCACATCAGATAGGCCCCAGTGGTGACCACTGTGATGCAATACAATTAACCCCAGCACAAGTGAACATGCACAACAAGCAATATACCTATTACATAAAGCAATATAGCTATTACTGATGGTTGTGAAATGGTAAATTGAAAGCACTTCACATGCCTGGGGTATTGCCAGGCAACAACAGAACAATGTTTTACTCACCAGCTTCATCCTGCTGTCCCATATGCAGACCAGACAGTCCTAGGTAGTTGTGAGAGAGAGTTATTGTCAGAGATGCACATGGGGCTTTGGTACAGGATGGATGCAGCATGTCTGCACATCTACAGTACTAACAGCAATAATACACAATGTCCTGTCCACACCATAGCTGTGCACCTCCGTGCATTAGAAAACCCCATCCCCAACTGCAATCCAGACCTGACATATGCATGTAGATACAATACAGCTACTTGTATGTCTTATACATTAGTGTACTAATCCCCACTGAGCCCTTACTTGCACACTTCTCATCCAGTGTGTGTGTGTGTGTGTGTGTGTGTGTGTGTGTGTGTGTGTGTGTGTGTGTGTGTGTGTGTGTGCAACCCACCTCCACAATGCTAGCCTCAGTGTCATGGCTTGTGAGTTCGGTTGTGGCAAAATTGTGTGGTGAGGAACTCCTCGGTGGGTGTCAGTGGGGACTGGATGGCTGGGCCTCTACCTGTGGCTAGCCGGCCCCTTGCTACAGCATCAGCACATTGACGGGCATGGCATTTGAGGTTGGTGGCCCGATGGTGCACATGCTCATAAGTTCTGCTGTGCAGCCTGGCATCATTTACCCTGTGGACCATACTGTTCCACAGAGCAGTCCTCTCCCGCACATCTTCTGCTCTCTGTCCAAATGACAGGGCATAATGTCCAATCACATATTGGTTGATGATGTCTGTTTCTCCTCAGAGAATGCTGGTAGGCAAGCACTTTGCATGTTACCTGGAAGAAATAAACAGGAAAAAAGTCACAGGACCTCATACGGTTGTCAAAATGCACATCAACAGTGGATATTACTTGCAAATAATACACACTACACTGAAACACTCCAAGCTATCATAGCTATAGCAGCTTGCATTACATGCCTGTCCCTGAGCTATCTTATTCCCCCCAATGTTGGAAACTTGATTACATAATCCTCTATCCTTCATTCATTTCTGTGTAGAGGATTGACAGTAGGCATCTTCCATGTGGATGGTGTGTGGAGGGTGGCAGGTCTGTGTTTGACTGTGGTGTGTGATGGAGCTCTGAGCACATGCCTGAGTTCATGTAGGAGGCAGACACTGATGTTATTATGCCCCATGGAGATATGCTGCTGTTGCCACAGTAGACAATAAGTACATGCTCATCATTGCTGAGGGGAGGAGTGTGGTTAATATGCATATCTCCCTGTACAATGGGGATGGACAGGGCAGTGATGTTCCCACCTAACCTGTGTGATACAGGTTGCCTATATCCATGGCATGTGTGTATGAGGTGTTCTTTACCCCCAGTACAGCGTGAATTGTGTTGTTTCATCTGATACATCAAATACATATTAACTACATTATAATACATTTTATACATGTTTATTTAATACATGATTATTTATCTTATTTATATTTATATGTATACATTTTTATATTTATGTTTTATTGATATGTGAATTTCATTGTAATAAAAGGGATAGGACTGTCTACGTATGTTTTATATGGATATACCTTTAAATCATCTAATGAGAAATGTCTTTTGGCACCTAAAAGTTTATTTAATGGGTGCAGTATCAATTATTGTTGTTCTGAAGAAGTATGCTTTTACCAGATGAAAGTGCTTAACATGGAGTGTTTAGTTATATTTTTATTTCGTTTTTTGGAAAAAACTTTGTGCACTGTCCAAGCCGAGGAGTTATTGAGTCTTGCCATTCCACACCAGTTACTCAGTGGATTTTACGTTGTAGTTGTGTTGGTGATTTTGCGTTGTTTTGGTATGGAAGGCACTATCGAGGATCCTCAGGCTTCATCGGATAGAGCGGAGGTCATAAAAATCCAGTCGGAGATTTCAGCCTTAAAAAATGAGATGTCTCATCTGGTGGACTTGGTCGGACGTACATTAACAGCATTGGACAAGGTTGAGGTGATTAATACAAGGAACCAGCAGCAGGAAATGCTATCGGGATGTGAATTACTTCCTGTTGTCAGCACAGCGACTGCTTTTCATGTGGACACAAGTTCTCAGTTTGAGATTCCAAATGGGCAAGCGAAACGTGTCGATGACGAGAAATGCTTGTCTCATGAAAGACTATTAAGTCAAAGTAAGGATCTTAATATCAGCAGAAATTCTACAAACTATTTCACGTTTGACTTCAGCTTTTTTCATGCTCGGGAAGAGGTGGAACGGCTTGGGGCGCGTCCTAAACGCCCGACGACTTTAAAAACCTATTCTGGCATTGCCAGGGCTCATTTGGACAATGCAAGAGGTACTGATCATACTATTAATATTTCGAGTCCGGATACTTTTAAAGGCAACAAAACTAACATGGGTAGTAAACACAACGTTATTAATAAAAGTAGATTACAAGTTTTGGACAAATCTAAATGTGGTGAAGCTAATGATTTTTTAGATCATTTTTTGAATGATGACTATGAATTTATTAAACATGACGATGTTGGTGTAGGTTATATAAATGGACAACATTCTAAAGCTGTTGAATCTTCTATTAAGGACATGATATTTTTGCCTGGTAAAAAGTTATTGTCCATCAAAAATATAAAAATTGAAAATGCATATTTTTCCAAATGTATGTCTATGAAAATTGTACCTAAGGGTATAAGATTTTTTAAGATTCCCATGGGGGGTGACCTGGATTTAAATACGATGGGTGAGTTTAATCAATTGTTTGATAGCTTTGGGTACAGTTATATGAAAGTGTTAGTTAAGAAAAATGATGAAAAACTTTCACGGTTGGTACAGGAAGTTGACAAACTGAACCATGAAATACTTATAAATGAACTGTTTCCTAAATGGAACGAATTGTATGATAAACAGTTTGTTGTAGCTCAGCAGAAAGCCACCAATATCTACCAGAGAAAAAGTAGGAAAATAGCTCGTGATTTGGACCAATATGCTAATAAAAGAGCATATATTTGGCCAAAAAGTTATTTGGAAGGTGAAAGAGATGGACATCATAGGTATGAAGATAGACAGACAGATAGGAAATCGAATTTTCGAGGGGGCAGGTACTTCTCTCCACCCCCCCCGATAAATTCATTCACACCCAGTAACATGAGAAAGAGATAAGTAAATCTAGGTCCTACATAGATGAACATGGGATAGGTATTAAGAAATTTTGTTATGAACAAGAAGATATTGTACTGAAGCAAGTAACAGATGGGAACTTAGATGTCACAACACTTAATGGAGTTGATAACAATACAAATATTATAACCACTTACAAAGGGTTCAAGGTGTTTAATTACACAAACGTTGATATTTCTGATGAATTCTATAGGTTATTCGCTAAGGAAATGAAATTTATACCGACGGTGAGATTCAATTTAGTGGATGTAATTACTGAATTTAAACTATATTGTCGGAGATTGAACTTAGCTTTACAGTTCAAAAATAATGAAGTTGCAAGCAATGGCAGCGAACAAGCTGTTCTTAAAAAGAAAAGTACATATATACCCTGCAGTAATTCAGTCGTAGCAAGTTACGAGAAAATGGTATGTCAGGACATCTATAGCTTTTATAAAGTGTATAAGATTGACAAGAATATCATGTTTAGCATGAAGGATAATTTAACTGAAGGAGAATGTATAGGTTTACAAACATTAGTGAATAATAACAAAGTGAGGGTTATGAAACCCGACAAAGGGGAGGAATTGTAAAATGGATTATATTAAGGAAATATATAACATTTTATATCAATCAGGGAATTATGAGGCCATCTCCCTTAATGAAGTAAACATTGGACATAGACGAATTGATTTAGCTGTGGAAGAATACCTGATTGATCATAGAATTACTGATGAGGTCTACAAGTTTTTGAAGGTTGAACACCCTATTTTAGCCACCATCATAGGAATACCCAAGGTTCATAAAAATTTGGGATGTCCTCCTTTTAGACCCATAATATTAGGAAGTAAGTCAAAAACTTTTCCCTTGGGTGTTGCTGTTGATAAGTGGGTGAAGCCTATTTACAATAACATTCCTCATCTAATTAAGGATTCTTGGATGTTTCTTAGACATTTGACACCACAATTATGGAACAAGAACCTTATTTACATCACTATTGATGTTATTGATCTTTTTTCTTGTATTCCCAAGGAAATAGGACTTGATTATTTCAGCAATAGCCTAAGGAAACACTCAAATTTGGATTGGAACAAAACTGGTTTTATTATTGACATGATGGGTTTAGTGTTAGACCATAATTACATCCACTTTGAAAACAATTTTTTTAGACAGACTAGAGGCGTTGCTATGGGAGCTTCTTGTGCTCCCATATTCGCCAATCTTGTCATGCTCGAATGGGAAACCCAATTCCTATTCAATAGTGAATTTTATCAATATATTGTATATTACTCGAGGTTCTTGGATGATCTCTTTGTGTTATGGAAAGGTCCTGATGAATTGATTCAGTCCTTTATTGACTATATTAATAATACAACAGACTTTTTAAAGTTTACATTTAACATCAATAAAAGTGGTACAGCATATTTGGATACATATATTAGTCATGGTGATGGAGGGTATATATCTTGTATACATAGAAAGGAGACATTCTCCAACGACTATTTAGAGTTTAGCAGTAACCATCCTAAACATGTATTTAAAAATGTATTCAAGGGGCAGTGTATCAGGGCTGCCCGAATGTCCTCTACTAAAGAAATTATGGTCAAAGAATTATATTTAGTTAAGTCAATGTTTAGTGTAAGAGGATATCCTGTACCCTTATTAAATGATGTTGTTAGATATGTCAGTAAGGAGTGGGGTAAAAAGTATGTACCTTTATTAGGTCATTTAACACATGAAGTTCCATCCTCGGGAAATAAATCAATAGAGGATTTTGGTCATAGGGTTTGTGTGCTTATGTACTCCCCAGTAGTTCAGTATATAGAAAATATTGTAAGACAGCATTGGAACTCGATCACTATGGATGGTGATTTAGCCCAGGTTTTGGGTTCTCATCCCAAATCCATTTACAAAACTGGATACAATCTTAAAAGGATTTTAGAATCCAATATATGCGGTAAGAATGGGGGGGACAAGTGGTACAAGCAAATGTGGAGCATGCAATCAATGTTACACTATTAATGAAACAGTGGGTGTGAAATTGGACAACTTTAACAAAACATATATAAGATGTAGGGCAGGGAATTGTAATACTAAATACATTGTCTATTTGGCAACTTGCCAAACATGTTCAGCGTTTTATATCGGAAAGACCAAGAGACAGCTGAGATGACGTATTTATGAACATCTTTACAGTATTAAAAATAAAGACAACAAGAATGCCCTTTATAGGCATATATTTAAAAGTGGAGATACGCATTATTTTAAATTTGTTATCATTGATCAGGTTAGCATTACAGCATATGGAGGGAATGTCAAAGCCTTTTTGGCCATGAAGGAGAGTAAGTGGCAGATAATTACTGATGCCACAAGGCTGCCTGGCATCAATGATTCTATTAGTATAAAACCATTCTTATGTTTGGCATAGTTTTTTTGGTTTAGTATTACAGTACATTTTAATATTATTACATTTTTAAGGTCTTTTATGGATTTTTTATGGTTAGATCATTGGCTTTGATAACAGCAATTATATGGGTACATCATATACATATTAACTACATTATAATACATTTTATACATGTTTATTTAATACATGATTATTTATCTTATTTATATTTATATGTATACATTTTTATATTTATGTTTTATTGATATGTGAGTTTCATTGTAATAAAAGGGATAGGACTGTCTACGTATGTTTTATATGGATATACCTTTAAATCATCTAATGAGAAATGTCTTTTGGCACCTAAAAGTTTATTTAATGGGTGCAGTATCAATTATTGTTGTTCTGAAGAAGTCTGCTTTTGCCAGATGAAAGCGCTTAACCTGGAGTGTTTAGATATATTTTTATTTTGTGTTTTGGAATAAACTTTGTGCACTTTCCAAGCCGAGGAGTCATTGAGTCTTGCCATTCCACACCAGTTACTCAGTGGATTTTTTTGTTTCATCTGAGACTTACAACATATGTGGAGACACGGTTGCAATTGTCCTTGGTGATGTGGATATGTCTGATTCATAGTCATAGTCAGCCATACAGGAAGTCACTTGCAACTTACCTGCTTGCTCAGATACAGGTGGACTTGCTTCAAAGTTGTTGCCTGCACCTATGTGTCCCTGTACAGCCAATGTGGCAACCTATTATGTCATTGATGTATTGCTGCTGTCCACCAAAAGGGATTACTCTATCTTGGTGGAGGCTGGATATACAGGTCAGGTACTGCTATGTCCATATAGCTACAGTGGATATAAAGGGTACACACCCCTGATATACTGCCTGGTATTTGCAATTGGAACATGACACCACATGAACCCATTTCATAACAATTCCCACCTGTAGTGTGGCCTGTAGCCTGTACAATTCAACTGAAAACATAACAAATGGGTCTGTGAAAACATGGACAAAATAATCAGTACAATAAGCCAGTTGAATGAGTGTGCACACCCTTAAACTGATATGTTGTGTTTGCACCTCTTGAGATGGTTACAGCATTCATCTGCCTTGGTCTGAACTCTAATATCATGGCACGTCTTCATTTGGCAATAGTTTGTCACCTTTCTATAAACACCTTTGATAGTATTTCAATGGAATTGTACAGGTTAGGGGGTCACATCAAGATGAGAAACATTATGAAATGATCTTCTGTGGTCTGATTGTCATACAGCACACATACCTGGCATTCTAACAGGAGTGTGTACACTTGTGACGCCCACTGTATATAGGTGTGGATATAGCTGGTAGTGGTAGGCATGGATAGTGGGTCATAACACAGGTGGACATTTCTCTGATTAATAGTTGAATATCATGGCTACTCTAGCACCCATATCAGTGTCTGGGCACTTGAACAACCAGTAGCTGTACACATTTCTGTCTGTTGTATGCACTGACACTGATATTACACACATGTGCAACACTCACGACCTATGTATCTGAATGCTTGACACCCTTGTGATTTTGCTTTGTGCCTTCCAGCTGAACATAAGCATACATACATGTGCTCAGGGAATGCCTGGTATACATTTCTGTTGTATGTTAGTATGACGTACTGTAGTAACTGTCTTGCCGCTCAGTCATACCTTTCAACCTATTACAGCAGTATGTTTGGACAATTACACACATAAATGGGTGTCAAAGGGGGCATCATTATTGATACTGTATTAATATAGCTGCACCATACATTAGTACATTGATTGCACAGTAGGGTTTGACATCACTGTGATAACCTGAAGGATGTCCAACGGTCATAAGTAGGCTATCATGTTACAATGTCATTGTTCACACACCTGCCAATGGTCTGGCTGACATAACACAGTTATATGTGTATGTGACTACAGATATCAGTCACAAATGTACTTATTTTCCAGCAGAACACTGTACAGTTGAATGTTATTAATTCAATATATATCACATGCAGTTTAGCACACATGTCTGCAACAAGTACTTTACTATGCACATGCCCTCTCTAGGTCTCTTAGCTTTACAAGGCAAACATGTGTCATACTCATAATCACAAGTAACATGGAAATGGAAAACATCTCATTAACTGGCCTAGCAGTGGCAAAGTCACAACTGTTTGACAGACACCCCTGTGGTTGTCATATATGAGCTGTCTTTTCCCAGGGTGAGTCAGGCCCCTGAGCTGTGATCCCACTTCACAACCTCTCAGAGCATCACATCTGGACAATGCCTAAAATGATGGGGGGATAAATATCCCTGTTACAAACATAGGAGGTTCATAGAATGATACATTTAGCATTATGGTGAATATTGTTAAGGATGTGGAGTCTTAAACTCAAGTGTTTGTCATTACCTGATGACTTCAATCCTCAGCTATTTCTCAGGATAGTACAGATCTCAGGAGGAACAGACAAAAATACATGATGGTAAAATGTGGACATTCTGTGAAGATCTGTACAGTTGAGAGGTATGTCTGTGATATCTCCCACTGCAGAGAGGGCCAGATGCTATGGCCATAGCAGCTGTTTAACAGGACATTAGTACAGCATGTCTTGTTGGGACATATATTCCTCCAAATCATATTTCCCATTATTAAAGACCAAGTAATACATTCAATTACTGCTTATATGTTCTACTTAGCTTTCTACTTTCTTCTCTTCTCCACTTTATGTTTCATTTATTTCTCTCACTCTCTCTGTGTACTACAGGGATAGAGCTGGTTTGAATAGGTGACAGCATGGCTTTTGTAGGTGATGTTCATGACCAGGTGATGGCCTGTGCATTTATTGGGGTTCCCCATTTGCTAATTGCATGCAGAGCAGCTATGTAGTTCTTCCAATAGCCAACGTCATGGCAACACACTCCTATAAATGAGTACTCCATGTGGATGTTGGCCCTTTCCCTTACTTGTGAGGAACACATCCTGGAGTTATGTGAGCTACTAACTCTTACAACAAGACTTGTGGAGGCAAGCCAACTAAATAGTGGGGAAGGTTCAAGACGTAGGTACAGAATGTGAGTATTGCTGTTATATGTTTGGAATAATGCTAGTTTAACAGGGTTTATCTGCACATGCTACTTCTGCATGGGTTTCAGTCTGAAAAGTTCTGTCTCTGCATAGCTCTCAACTGTAGAGACATCCACATAATGGCTACAGGTTAGTCTGTTATGTATGGGCTGTTCCCCAGACAGGTGTTGACCTTGGCAAATCAGTAGCATACTCTGGTGATTGAATTATGTAGATGGTAACACACATTTGTTTTTCTGACTTTATATCCCTCAGAAACGATATGTTACAACAAACCATGTAACACCAGCAACTTTCTCAGTGTATAACAGCAATATTTCATGTATGGCTGTGTATATGGGGTTTTGTCCACCTATTATGTCAGGCTTTGTCCAGATGTCATACATTAGTAGGTTGATAGGTATACTGGTCTATCATTATTTAGTGCTGTGATTCCTGCTGAGGGGAATGGCTGGGAAACATGTTGAAGTTTGTACATTCAAGAGGTTAGTGTATAGAAAATGCTCTTAGATGGCTTTGTAACATATTTTATGTGGGAAACAGTAACACAGGTTTTAAAACTAGGCTGTTAGAACACATCAGACATATTACTGATAAGAAATATGTCAGTTATATAGCTGTACACTTGAATAAATCTTACCATGGGGACAGTAGTGGGTCTCAAGGTACTGTTTCTGTAAATGTCTGTTCCTTAGTGTGATGAAACATTCATAAAAGGACAACTGTTATGTACAGACTCAATGTATTAATATTATCTGGGACTCACGGAAACAGATAGCTGGTGCCAGAGCCATGGCCTGAAGTTAAACGCCAAAAAATGTATAGTCATACCCTTCGGGAAAAACAAGGTAACCCCAAGCTACCATATAGGTGGCAATCCACTAAGCACAGAAGAGGTTATCAGGGACCTGGGGACCCAGGTTGACAGTGGCCTTTCTTTTGACACTCACATTGCTAAAGTGGTTAGAAAGACCTTCTACATTGCCCACCTGATCATGAAGGGATTCACATCCAGATCTAGTGAGGTCATTGTTCCCTGTACTCTTCACTTATCAGACCAATGATCGAGTACAATGCCCCATTCGCCCCATTAAGGATGTATCTCACCCGACATCTGCAGCAATTGGAGAGACCCAAAAGTTCCTCACCAAAGGATAAAGGGACTCCAAAATCTGTCATATGCTGCCAGATTGAAGAAACTCCAGCTCTATTCAGTCGCATACCGTCTGCTCAGAGGTGACATGCCTGACATACAAGGCCATGTCCAACCTGGAATTAATGGACATGCTCCACCTCAAAATCCAAATCCACCAAAACCACTAGAGCAAGCGACTTAAACCTTAGCACGGATATAAATAGGACGTGCTGGAGGGATAGATTTATCACTCAGAGACTCCCTATGCTGTGGAATAAAATCCCGGTCCATGTGAGGCAGAGCACCTCGCTGACTCTGTTCAAGAGAAATCTAGACCTGTGGATGGGAGATCGTAGGTTTACCCCAGGAATCATCTCTGGGTCACTGCTGGACAGAGGCACAACAAACTAATGGGCACAGTATTTTTTCATATAAGGGGTGGCGTAAGCCACAATAATTTGGGCTAGGCTTATAAATGCCTTAGGGCAGATAGCCTAGTATAAACCTATGAACCTATATGAACCTATGAACTTTATCCTGTAGGGGTTAAATGGCAAGTGTAACTGGATGCTGTGTATTCAATTATGTGATTAGGTGTCAATTGCTTATTGTGATTAAGGCATGTATTTCTAGTAATGTTTACTCCTGGAAGGCTTTGGCCAAGACATCAGAGTATAATAAACATGTGTGATTTAATGGCTGGTTGTATTTTTATTTGTTATGTTCAGACATTTTATTTGTTTTGCTAATATGTTGTTGTATGTCTGGCGATTGTGTATGGCCTATCATGATTTTGTAGCAGTGTGCTGTTCACTCAGTTATTTGGACTGGGGGGAGGGAGCAGATATGAGTGTCATGGCTGCTTTTGTATACAACTGTGCATGCTGCCCCCAGTTGTGGGTAGTCTATCAGCAGCATATGTTTGTATGGGGATTTTGGGACATGTATCGATATATATATATATATATATATATATATATATATATATATATATATATATATATATATATATATATATATCTGCATATGTATGTATGTTTGTATATATGTATGTGTGTGTGTGTGTGTGTGTGTGTGTGAGTGTGTGTGTGCATGCGCGTATGTATATATATACACACACACACACACACATATATATATATATATAGTATGTATACACACAAACACGTATATACATACATATATATATATACATATATATATATATATATATATATATATATATATATATATATATATATACATGTGTATGTATGTATGTATATATATATATATATATGTGTGTGTGTGTGTGTGTGTGTGTGTGTGTATATATATATATATATATATATATATATATATATATATATGTAATATATATATATATATATATATATATATATATATATATATATATATATGCATATATACATATATATTTACTAGGAAAGGCTCACCCAGACCCTGCTACACTTTGCTGTGAAGGAAAGGTTAGTTTGCTTTTTATTTGCTATATTTTGTATTACTTTATTGCCTTTTTATATTTTGAATACCGTGATTTGTTTTCTTTACCTTGTGTTTTACTTGTAGTCTGCTTTTAACTGCATATAAAAACTTCAAAAGAGAACACAGCTCTGTCTCTTGTGAGTCAGGCAGAATTTTTTCCCACCCGCCCACCTTGTTACTATTCTGTTCTTAAATACCAGTGTCTTTCTAGTTGCCTGCCTCTTATGTTAATTTAACCATATATCTCATTTCCCCTCTGCTTTCACTGGCTTGTGTGAGCAAGCACAAAATTATCATTTTGTGAAATCACTCCCCTTCAACTACTTAAATGTATTGGCCATCCTACTGTATTCCATAGTACCAAAATACAAAATTGACCATCCCCTTTCAATCTATCTTGCTGTTTAAAAACAGTGACTCCCCATTTAAACTTAACTTTTTAGACAGGTAAAACTTGTTACCTACTTTCACATCTAACTTCTCTAGTGCACACTGCAGTGCTTAGGATAAACAATTTTTTTCACCTTACATTTAAGCATCCCTGTGACTAGCACTTGCTCTAATACCTGCTGGAAAGCACTAGGAAGCCTTAAACTGATACAAGTACTCAACTCTCCTTGTTAATAAAAAGAAATTAATCATAGGCACTAAACAGCCTATAACTGCAAAGTAGCTTGCTAAGGTAAAGGAAAACATTTCCTGTACTTAATAAATAAAGCAGCAAACCAGGCATGTCCAAGGGTCAGCTTCTGGTGAGTTCTCCTGTCCACCTGGTGAATCAGGGCATACTGGGGGCAATGCAGCAATTGTCTCATGTACATAGACAACCCTCTCCTCCTGCCACCCAACACTACAAGCTGTGAGAGATGCACTTACATAGCCAAACTGGAAGCAAAGCTCTGTAAACCCACGATTGTGCTAGACAGTCAAGAGGAGAAGTTTAATACCCACACTACACCTCAAGCAACACATAGCCCTTCTAAACCCACACCACCAACACCCACACATAGCAACACAAAATCCGCATATGCAGAGGTTCTTAATTGTAACCTGCCCAAGCAACAAGGACCTCCGAGGCTGAAACGCAAACACCAATCACAACCAAAGTGTCACATAGCTCACAACACCAGTGTGCCACCCAGCAACAGCCCCTAAGGCAAGAGAATGCACCTAACATTTTAGTCATAGGTGACTCTATAGTCAGGCACACTGATGTCCCACTCACCAGGCTGAACAAGGAGAAAATTACAGTCAGCTGCCTGTCAGGTGCCACGATCTGCCACATAACACATGCACTCAAGTCACTCCACAACAAGTACAAATACGACTCTGTCAATATCCATGTTGGAGTGAATGACTTGAGACATACCTACCTGGACTACATTAAAAGAGACAAGAAAGAGCTCTTGGATCATGTGGCCCAGGCAGGTATGACCCTAGCCCTGAGTAGCATCCTGCCTTCACCCAGAATGATATCACAATATAAGGACAAAATGATTGACTTCAACAATTGGCTAGGCTTCTGGTGTCATTCAAAGGGGATCCAGTATCTGTCTGCCTGGGATGACATGATCGACAGACCACGATGCTTTGCCAGAGATGGTCTGCACCTGTCGCCCCTGGGATTCAGGTTACTGGCTAAGGCTCTTGTCACTCCTATAGTGCCTTTTTTAGGCAAAGTTCAAAGGGCAAAACCACCACTGTAACAGGTACAAGCATGCAAAATCTAAAGGTAATGCTACTCAGTGCTAGAAGTCTAAACCTCAAAATGCACTCTCTCGAGGCACTCCTAAAAATGGAGAACATTGATATCTGTGCAGTAACTGAGACCTGGTTCAAGGCTCTAGAGAGCACCCCTGCAATACCAGGCTACAACTCTTACCACATTTTTCGGCCACCAAACCAGGATCAAAACACTAAAGGTAGAGGAGTGTCCATATTCACCAAGGATATTCACACCACCAGGCTAGTTACCCAACACAATGCGTCTGAAATTCTCCAGGTGCAACTAACACTAGGTAAGACTGCAATCCAAATTGTTGCTTGCTACAGGTCCCCTACCATGCCCCAAAGATTCTCACTACACCTTTCTAAACATACTGGAAAATATTAAGATACAACCAAACACCCTAATACTTCGTGACTTCAACTACCCTACCATTAACTGGGAAAACTACTCGGGTACCAACACCTTTGCCCTACGGTTCTTTGAATTCATAAATTCCAATGTCCTGGATCAACTAATCCATTGTCCCACCAGGGGCTCCAATATCCTAGACCTGGTCATTACCAACATGGGAAATTGATGCTCCACACCTATGGTCTCCCCCTCGTTGTCAGGTCAGACCATAAGCTAATCACCCTTAACATCCACAACCCACCCCCACCCCCCAGTAAGGAAACATCCATAAAAACTTCTCCAAAGCCAACTTCATGCTACTCAAGTCAGAAGTGACAAACTTCATGACACCCATGCAGACTAGAACTGAAAGTTCAACTGCTGAGTCATACACTAAGGCGCTGTACGAGCACATCCACTCATGCATGAATCGTGCCATCCCAAATAGAACCAAGATGCTCTCCTCCAAAAAAATGAAGCCAATCTGGTGGTCCCCTGCCATAAACAAACTTTACAACAAAAGGAAGAAACTGTTGCATAAAGGAGGAAAATACCAGGATGCAAAATACTCCCTTACCAGCCTCAGTAAGAAGTTGAGATCCCTCATAAAATCCTCCAAAGCTAGAAATGAAAATAAAATTGCCAAAGATTCCAAAGATAACCACAAGGCATTCTATAACTATGTCAAGAATCTAAGTGGCAATGCTCAGATCTGCTCTGAGCTACAACAGAATGGCAGTAAATATACTGATCCCAAGGATATTGCCAATATCCTGGTAGATTGATTCAGGGCCAACTTCACCCCCCTCTCACCCCATAAATGATCCATCTCAATACTGGAAGATTGCCAAATTCAAGTAATAATGGCCACACAGGTAAAAAACACACTCACCAAAGCTAAGAATACAGCATCCATGGGACCAGATGACATCCTGGGCTGTGTACTACATGAACTACAAAATAAACTGGCACCTCACCTAAGTGTCATGTTTAATTATAGCCTCACAACAGGCTTCGTGCCCACTGAGTAGCGCACAGCTACAGTTATCCCACTCCACAAGGGGGGATTCACCTTGGATCACAGGAACTACCTTCCCATCAGTCTGACGAGGCTGATCTGCAAGGCCATGGAATGTATTATCATGGAATTTATAAACAAAGACATTGGCAACCTTCAAACAGTGGACCCCACCCAGTCTGGGTTCATGAAGGGCCGATATTGTCTTCTGAACCTGATTGAATTCTTCAAATCAGTCTCCAGAGCCATGAACAAGGGTAAGGCGGTCCACACAGCCTATCTGGACCTCTCCAAGGCCTTTGACACCATCCCCCACTGTGGAATCATAGATAAACTTACTAAACTGGACATTAATCCCTATGTCACTTGATGGGTTGTCAACTGGCTTACTGACAGAACCCACACTGTAAAAGTAGCTGACTCTAAATCCACCTCCAGACAAGTGACAAGTGGAGTACCTCAGGGTTCAGTCCTGGGACCACTCTTGTTTGGCATCTGCTTCTCTGAAGTTCAGGACAATACTAAGGGAATCTGACTAAAAAAGTTCGCAGATGACTGTAAACTGGGAGCCATTATTGAATCTCCAAATGATGTGGATATTCTACAAAAGGGCCTTACAGAAACAGATGCTTGGTGCCAGAGCCATGGGCTCAAGCTCAATGCCATGAAATGTATAGTTATCTCCTTTGGGAAAAACATGTTCCCATGAATTACCACATAGATGGCAGTACACTAAACACCAAAAGTGTGATAAAAGACTTAGGGACACATGTGGACAATAGTCTCACCTTTGATAACCATATTGCCACAACAGTCAGGAAATCCTTCTATGTGGCATACCGTATCACTAAGGGCTTTTCATCCAGAAAAAAAAGGAAGTCATTGTCCCACTGTACTCATCCCTCATTAGACCCATTATAGAATACAACGCCCCATTTGGTATGTACCTCTCAAGACACCTGCAACAACTGGAAAGGCCACAGAAATACCTGACTAAAAGACTCACATGCCTAAAGCAGATGCCCTATGCTGACCGCCTTAAAAAAATCCAGCTATACTCTGTCACATATCATCTACTCAGAGGAGATCTCTGCTTAACATGCAAGGCCATGTCAAACCCAGAGCTGTTGGACATGCTACACTTAAAGAAATCCCAATCCCTCAGAGCCACATGCTCCAGGGATCTAAACCTTGTCTTCACAATAAACAAAACATGCTGGAGGGATAGGTTCCTGACCCAGAGAC